>NC_088711.1:51278025-51492160 GCF_963576615.1 Watersipora subatra | reverse complement strand
ATCTTGGAATGAAGAATCCACATCGCCGAAGATTTGATCTCGGACTTCCAATTTGCCATTCCGACGCCCTACCAATTTAGCCACACAAGCTTGATGGAATCGCTAGGCGATATATGTCGGTATATGGGAGCAAACGGGCTACTGCTTTTGATCATGACGAAAAACTGTGGGTGTAAGTCACGGAGAGTGGTACTTCTTATTGGTCGGCTTACTCAAATTGTACCTTGGCAATGTGCCAAGCTGATAGCGAGTGACAGGCAACGCTCATTGTTTACAAGCTGATTTTAATATGCAGACAACAACGGCTAGCCAGGCTAGTTTATAGACAAATTAAAAACTAGACTAACAGGATGTATCTTAAAGGTTGACTTGCAAAAAAGTATACATTACAGTTATTTGGTATCAAAAGGTTCACCATGTTTTACTCTGTTGTGTTGTAATTGCAAAATATGTGGAAATGTGATTACAAGCTCGTAGAAGATGAAAAACAAACAGTTAATCACAGCCATCACGAAAACAGCCGTAGGTTGGAACCCCTCTCAAAACAGCTCAGATATGACGTAGTTGAACACGATGTGCTTCTGTTAACACCTTCATGCGACCTCATTCGTCAAAATACTTTCACGAATAAACTTCACGCATTCAATAAAACCATGTCTACTATCTTTAGTCATCTATTTCGTTATCATCGTAATGCTGTCACTTTGAGCACTGATAACTCAAAACGTGGCCTAAAAATCAGTTTAATTGTTTATTCTTAGCTGGAAGGGGCATACCATCCTTTGATAAACATGAGGAGCCTGTTGGTCACCTGTGCTGGTCGAAAAATGCACATTGTAAAAATTGCTTGCCCCATTTTTAGGAAATATGGGTCACATGATAAGATTATGACTAGATGATTATAAAAGGCTGAAAAGAAACTGTGAAGTAGCGAGCATCTACATGTATATTTGATGAGGGCTTTTTGGTAGAACCCAAAGTGTTAGTCCTAAACTAGTGCTCCGAGACGTTTTATATTGTGACTTTAATTGTCTTTTCATTTCGGGTGATAACACCATGTGTCAAAACAATAACCACGTCGAGTTGAGTACGTCATCAAAGAAAGGGATTCCAACCTACAGTCGTTTTTTAACTGTTCGTTTTTGAGCTTTTAGGAGCTTGTAATCACATTTCCACATATTTTGAACCTACCACACAACAGAGAAAGACATTGTGAACCTTTTGATACTAAATAACTGTAATGTAAATTGTTGAAAGTCAACCTTTATGATACCAATTACTAATTTTTGTATAGCAAACCTGATCTTAACCCTTTCACTGCCATCCATGTAGGAATTTAGCTTTTGGCCTACTGCTAGCCATTTTACTGAAAATTGCTGATTTTAGAGCATGATACATACTCATAATTTTTCAATTTTAAACATCGTTTAAGAAAAAATTGTACAAGTATATTTTATGTTGTTAACTGTTTTAAATGTTTACAAACATCACTATGCAAACATTGTCAATTTAGCTATACTACATGGCTTGCTAAAGCTACATGTATGTGAAGCTATAATTTTGTGGCTATATTATATAGCTTACTAAAGCTATGTAAAACTAAAATTTTGAAAATGACATCTTGTTGCAACACTAATATTAATCTCATCGTCGTCAGAGCTATTGCTTTCATTATTTGTGTAATCACTAAAATCGGAATCGGCCATAATGCCATCAACATAAGTATTTTTTAATTTTCTTACTTGGGAGGTGCTTGAGGGAGCCATGTAACAATAAATATTTTGAACATTAAAAATGAAAAATGTGCATTTTTGAGTTGGAAAATCCCAAACAAAGATTCAAAATTGCTTCGCAAATTTAGGCTTCTTTTATAGAGAAGTTTCCGAACAATACTGTCAATACCATAAAGGTACTAAAGGTCGTTGGCTATGTTGTCAACGAATAATAAAATTAGGTTACTATGCAATTGCCAGAAAATTCGTACACGGCAGTCAACCATGGATTTCGCATAAATGCGCGTACGGCAGTGAAAGGGTTAAGGAATAATTTTATGCAGCAAACTTCACCCACTTTCAAAATCAACTAGTTTCACTATATCATATCTTTTGCTATCATATTTTAGCTTATGATAAGACAACTTCTGAATGTTTAAAACAATTTAAGTTTAACACTTTAACACATGCGCTCCAAATAATTCAGGGAAATTTTTACCTATCTGATTCACCTTGGATTCATAGTTCCGCTAGGGTTTTTCTGTACTTCCGGTGTATATAGGATTAAAAAATTTTTGTCTGTGCGTATACAATTTTTTTGTGTGTATACAATGTCAATATAAATTCATAGTTTCGAGTCCATTAGACTATTCGTTCCTGAGGCTTAGCAAAACTTCCGAAGGCACTTCCAGCTGACCGAGAACTAAAGAGCGGCTGCTGACAGAACATTAGTTCTTTTTGTACTTCCACACTTCCGGCTTATGAAACTTTTGCTGCTTTGTGCAGTATACTTTTGATCTTGTAATACTGAAGTTTCTAATACTAATAATAAGTTTGTAATACTAAACATGATCTCTTTCTAAGATCATCTAATCTTCTGCAGTAATATTATTATATATATTGTCAAATATATATATTTCTATTGCTTTGCACTCAGTGGTTTGTTTCCTTGTACAGCAGTAATATTATTATATATATTGTCAAATATATATATTCCTATTGCTTTGCACTCAGTGGTTTGTTTCCTTGTACATCAGTAATATTATATATATATTGTCAAATATATATATTTCTATTGCTTTGCACTCAGTGGTTTGTTTCCTTGCGCAGCAGTAAAGGAAACACACCAGTTTTCCTGACACTATTTGCAATGCTTTACTTCTCCTTTTTATTGAGTTTTACTCTTTGCAATAAATTACTTCTACTTCTTTCACTTGGTTATAAAATATTCAGAGATCCAATATGATATTCAGTCTACCAAGAATTGTGCTACCTCAAGTACTTTTACAGGCAAGTGGAGTTTGGTAACCGATATAGGGTGAAAAGGCTTGCTCGTGTGTACAAGGTTAGATTTCAAATTGTCAACCGTTGTTTACATATTGTGTATAGCCCTACATCTCCCCTTTTACCACAACAATGAGTAGGTACTTACAGCCATTCGTTCACTCGACTGTACCGGTTAGAATCCAACAAAGGAGATAAACAAGAGGGTACCAAGACAATAAACCTGTAACAAAAATACCAACAACTCTAGGATGAGGTTCAACAACATAACACAAAGCTATCACATGGCCATTACACTAGTAGACACAGATCCGACAAGCTTGATTTATGAATAACATGGCTCAGAAATCTGAGTAATCTAAATGGATGCCAATGCATTGGCTTTCTCTGAACCAAAACAAAATCAAGGGGAGATAATTCTCTGGGTCAAACATGCATACCGTGTCATTAACTTGCTTGCTTTGATACCTAATGATAAATGGAAAATACAATAATTTTAATCATGTCTGAACAATTGAACAAAGGGTGAAGACTGCTTGTCTAATTGATATTATATTGATTGTGAATAATAGCCTAAACACAGGCTACTAAGTCGTAAGGTTGTACTACAACCGGATAACGAACTAGTGTACTAATGTAATTCTTAGGAATGCACACAATGTTTATTCATTTGGCGATTTAGCCTAGGTTCCTCACATATTAAAATCTCCATTAACAGAAGAAAATAGGCAACTTTTTTAGATACGTTTTAAACTAAAATTTTATTTTCAAAAATGATAGTATAAAATATGTCATGAAGGCGAGTGTATCTCATAGAGACAAGCATATCTCATAGACGCAGGTATATCTCATAGACAAGATTGTATCTCATAAACGCTAATGTATCTCATAGTACTTACTGCGCTGTAGGCTACATATATCCTGTGAGAGAACCTTCAAGTAACCATAAGTGCCAACAAGTGAAGAGGGATAAGGTTGATGGGAAATACATAGCCTCTCCGAGATGACACCTGACACCCAAGAACTGATGTGCATTATATACAAGGCAAGTAGTACAAAACTTGGACATACTAAATGCTATAATGCATCAGAGACAACAAGTCAAAACTCAGACATGAAAGGTGTGAGGCTCAGTCATACAAATTGTTACACGAACAATCCTATTGAGCTCTCAATGAACTTGCAAACAGCAGCAGTCACTGTAAAACCTATAAACAATGTTAACACTATTGTCTCAAACTAACAGTAATTTTGACCCTTAGAAAAACCCAGTAAGAGATAAGATGACTCAGTTAAATCATCTAAGGAATATACTTCCTGTCTTTAAAAGTTATCTAACTATAATAACTCGGCTAAATGAAATGTCTCATAATAAATGGCTAACTTAATATAACAATATGAGCATGACAGGAAGGATACTAGAAATAAAGTAATATAATAGCATTAATAATTAAAGTAGTGATAATTAATAAATTTAACTAATAATTAAGGTTAAGGATAATAAAGTAAAACTAATCTATATCTTTACTACACATAATAATATCAGTGTCAGTCTGACCGTCCGTCTATCGTCTCCAAGGTTTGATGTTAGGATAAAATAGAGTATTTGATGAGACTACAACTCGTGACATCCAGCACCTACTTATTGCCTTTAAATATTTCTGAGCTGCACAGCTACTTAATCTCTATGCTTAACCTATTGAACCCTAACGGCCACATTTGCGGCATTAAGTAGGGTGTGTCAGATACCCTAGTGGCCGCAAAACCGGCATTGACACGATTCTGTTTACAATCGCTGTTTCTAAGCAACAACGCAAACCAATCTGTTTAATTTTTGCACGAGATGTTAGACCAGAAATTTCGATTCCACTTGTAGCAGTTGTCAAATATCTTTACCTACTTTCTTCGTATTAATAACTAATTTTATAAGAAATATATCGTGAAAAAACCGATACGACTCGTCTTCCGGTAGGTCATAAATACTTGGGAGCGTGAACATGTCTTACCTGAAAGCTAGCTCAGTGATAAATATAAAAAGGAAACTACTAACCATGTAAAAGTAGGCAACAGAGCAAACAGCAGCTCAAAAGATCGAACCAGTTTTGACAAGTTTAATCCGGAGGTAGTAGGTTAATAGCATGCAGAATATGGCGATTCCTTCGTTGTCATAGGAACCAGCGACAGACCTGAGCTGATATAGCCTGGTACTATGGAGATGAAGGCAGCAGCCACCGACCCAGCTGATTGATCCTGCATGAAGTGAACAAGACATTTCCAATTTGTTCCTTTAACTAAACTCTACTTATGATTTATACAACATGCCAGGCTATGATGATGCTCCTTCTGAACTTTGACCTCTCTCTCATATACTTGCGCTATCACTTTGTAGTCACTATGTAGCAAATATGTTGTAGTTAGAAAGTTCCATAGAGTTCATGTAACCCCTAAGGTTGAGGTATATAAGATTATGTGATGCATACAGTAACTGTATAATTATTGTAAAATAACTACATATAGATTATAATTGTCATGTAAGACTACCATAAACTCATACCTGCTATAACTGTCATATAACAAGTTAAAACTCAAATAAAAATTAGTTGCCAAATCCAATCTTAATAAGAAATATTGACAGGCAGTGCAGGTAGGTTGAGATGTAACACAAATGGGATACAAACTAAGACCTGATAAGTGAACAATATATAAAATTTGAATGAGTATTTCATTTTTTGTCATTTCAAGTCAGCTGAGAAATGTACAACCCATATCTACGTATTTGATGCTTAGAAACACACATTTAACCCTCATGATCTCAGCAACTGCAACAAACCTTGAGCTCTTTGGTGAGAAGGTATGTAATAGAAGGAGTGAGGCCCAAGAAAAATGGGAACCAGGGAAACGCAGATGTTTCTGATGTCAAATTCCATGTCAAAATAGTGCAAACTTCAAACAAGGCAGCTGATGTGACCATCAAACCTGGATACCAATATAAACACAGCAGACTTTACTACAAGAGCCTTAATTTTTATCTATAACAATAACATATATAATGCCAGTTATCTATACTTTTTCTGCCACTAGTTAAAAAAATTGATCTGTAAAAGCCGCAATGATTTTAGTTTCAACATAGGAAAAATGGAAACATGAACAAGCGTGGGTAGCTAAGGAAAATTAATGTGCAAAGACTCCTTTGACCACTATTATTGTGACATTTGATGGCAAGTATATATATAAAACGTGTCATTAAAGGAGATTACCGTAGTTTATTCCTGTTAAAACTAATATCACATAACAAACACTAACTAAACCATTCTCCTTACTATCACTATTATGAGCAAAGTCAGTAAATCTGTCAGAGGCTAGGCCATTGTCAAGACAAAATGATTATAGCATAGCCATACCAGGATGCTAGATCTGAACCCAGATACTTATCTATCTGACAATGTACTCAACTGTCCGAATAAATAAAGTAGCCAGAAACAGTATAGCAGATTTTTAACCATTTTTAACAAAGCTTCATAAATAATTGACCACAATTCAAAACATTCTAAAAACAAAACAGAAATAACCTTGCCTAAAATTCTCTCAGCATACGAGCGAATTTTTAAGCAAGGTTGAAGTACTGACCCCTGCCTGTCCCTGCCCAACACTCCAACGCTTGTAGGCAGGGTTGAAGTACTGCCTCTTGCCCTGCAACATACTGCCCCTGCCAGTGGGCAATAGGTTGCCCATGGGCAGGGTCCAGACTCTTCCCGTGGGCAACATACTGCCAATGAGCAGGGTCTATAGACCCTGAAAGTATTTTTACCATTTTACATAAAGTATTCAACCACACCATGTCATATGGCCCGAGGACTCATTACTAGCAGTTGCCAATTTCTGTGCTCTTAGTTAACTGTCTGTGTGAGACATGAGTCGTAACTAGCATAATACACTGCATTCCGCTGACACGAATATAAATGTTACACTTCATTTCACTACGACTGCTGAAGACTAGGCCACAACGGGACTGTTAGAGTTCTTCTTTGGTTATTAGTTAGTATTAGATTAAGAATTTACATTTTTTATATTTAAAAAAATTATCGACTATGGAAGTTCCCAAGAAACGCTAAACTGACAGAAAATATCAATCATTTATTAATGAATGGATGTCAGTAATTTTAAACAAAAGTTACAAATAAAACAGAATGTTTGCTGTGTGTTCAAAGTGTTGCTGTGTTGAATGAGTACATTAGTCTTCGCTACGCAAAGAAACATTAAAACTCAATTTAAAGACAGGTTTTAGGTATGTGAACTCAACAGTGAAACAACATTTTGCATATAATTCATAATTGATATTCACACCTATCTTAACTCTGTAATAAACTTAATGTTAACCTTCCTTATATCTGTGTACATGAATATACATTGTAGTTGGGTGTGACGAACTTATTAATAATCATTGAATAACAAGATTGTGAACAATAAGCAAGGCTTCTGTTAGGACTATTGTATCTTCATAGCTATTGTAAAACCTTTAATTGAACAACCATCATATTTCTTTATTTGACTGCCACCATAGGAGAAGAGTTGAAAAAAGAGCGCCACCCTTTAATTGAACGCCAGTTCATTTGGCCGCCACCTTGACATTCTCTGATCTTTGCGAAGTCATAATAGCGAGTGATCAGTAAAAAGGTGTCCGCAAACTCGCACTAATAATGACTTGGTTACATCAACAATAATTAGTCCTTTCGTTGTTTTTGTTCGTACAGAAGTCCATAAACAATCTTGAAGTAGGACACAGGCTGTAATATCATCGCGGGTTAATTGCAAGCAATATATATTAACTGGTAGAGATCTATTTGGCTTCTCAATGCATATTTTTAAGAGATATTTGACAAGTCGGAAGTAAGTTAGCTGATTTATTGCATCCAACAAGGTTAATATTGATTCAGCAGAGGAAGGCAAAATACAGGTGGCATTCACTTCGGCCTTGAAATAGCTAAAACTATCTTCAGAATTTTGACATTTGAAAAAAGAACCCCAGCATCTATTTAAACGCCACATCTATTCGACTGCCACCATAGAAGAAGGGTTGAAAAATAGAGTGCCATGGCATTCAATTAGAGGTTTTATGGTAACTAAACACAACCTATAAGGTGTAGAGATGAATGCATTATAAAGGAAACCTATCTGACCTGTTAACAGTAGAAATTTTTTACCCAAAACAACCTATTACAGTAGATGCCCCTATAACATACACATCCTATAGCATAGATTCTACACGACGTACAGAAATTCTGCCAAGTTTTTGCTTGACTAGCATGACAACCGGTCAGACCTCTTAAACGGATGAAACATTAGAGATAGAAACTGACACAGTTGTACTACCTTAAAACTGATGTTGCTTTAATAGTCATGACAACTAACCAGGCTTCAGAAAAAGTGAGCGTTACTAGACAAGCTATTACAAATACCTACCCTATATATGAAAAGGCCACAAATATTGGGGAACATATTATCAAAACTGACCATTTATCAGAAACTACAAAAGGTGCTGACAGGATTATCTCCAAACCAGGCACGAGTTTGGTAACAACGAATGATAATGACCATCTTGTTGAAGTTAATCGTTCCACTTCTGAGGCAACTGAAGCTGATCTAGGTACTACGAAGCAAAGTTTGAAGGCGTCAGGACCAAGCGTAAATGCGACAACTGATCCAGTTGATTCAACAAATGACATAACAACTAATATCAGCCTCAGTGCCGTAATCACAGAAACCTGTCAACAAGTAACTACTCATGAAGTCGTCATAAACGGACCTGACAACCATGTCACAATACAAGATGTACCTCAAACAGTTGACACAACAGCATCTTTATTGAGCACCCGGAGAGTCTTGCCAGTACCGCCAACTACTGTCAATACAGCCAGTTATTGGTGGAGTCATGAATATTCTACTGTTGTAGACATAGCCAAAGACACGCTACAGGTTCTATCAGTCAATAAAAGTAATACATCTACAGAGAAAGCTAGCTGCCTAGACACAACCGTAACATCTACTTTGCGATTCTTATCAGATAGCACAAGACAAGCAACTGCCAAAGCTGGCACTTTCACACAGTAGATGTGGTGACAGCCCGAGTTCTTATATATGACCTCTTGTGCGGGTCTATCAAGAGAAGATTCAAACTTTTCACTAGACATTGCCTTTATTGCAATTGAATAATGAATGTCTAGCCAGCAGCATGTCCGTCTTTATATACTAGAAACATTATTCCAGTAATTTCCAGAAAAAACAGCCTTATTAGTCAGTTGCTAAAAATAGAATATTGCGTAATAACTGAGTAAGTGAACTGTGTTAATAAAGAAATAGTATGACTCAACCATAGATATAGTAAACCGTAGATATGCGAATAATCAAAACAAGTGAGGCCTATAATTAGCATGACGCAACGTCATGGTGATGTGCAAAACGAATCAGCTGATCTATTAATTCCTATTGACTTAGCACTAAAAACTGCTCAATTTTTCCATAGTTTGTGCATCTGAGACTGCATATTTTATTGAAAATATGTAAAACTTATATGCAGTAATAATGTACCTAATGTCCCTAATGTACGGGAAACTTGAGGTACGAGCCAGCTTTTAAGCAAGTTTTAGCACTAAAATACGAGCCATGTTTGAGATACGAGCACATGAGACAGTTGCCAAGTATGTCGGAGGTGTTTTATGAGAACAGCATCCCTCTGTATTCTCAACTGCTCAGATTATATGTTTGTACCATGCTTTTTGTGCGCGATTTTCAGTGCAGAATTATGTCAATTATAAGTACCGCGCGTAGACCGAAAGTTTTCCAGTAAAAGGATAGATAATGCAAAGAAGAAGCGAATGATAACAATTGATATTAAATGGAAAATTATTGAAAAATATGCAAAATATGTATGCGTGATTGAGCTTGCTCAACAATATGACAGAAATACATCCACAATTATCAAACACAAGGATTATATTCAAGGCATTTAGTCTGCAAAAGGACTAACCATAGTTTCTAAACGATGCAGCGATCTTCACGACCACTGATGAAGAGACTGCTCAGGTTTTGGATAAAAGCCAAACAATTGGCCGGTGACTGCGTAACTGAAACGATGCTATGTAAAATGGCCGGTGCTATCTATCAAGACTATAAAAAATAGACATTCGGACAAGTTGCCTAGCGGTCGTGCATAAACCCTTGGTGACAATACCTGTGTTTGCCCTGATCGCAACACGTTGAAAGGGCGACAAAGGCAAACGTCCTTAGATAGGTTTCTTTTAAAACGGCCGACTGGTCGTGAGAGCGAAACAAAAGAAAAATTAGCAAACCAGCGAGAAACTTAAAACTATGAACGCCGAAGAAACTTTAATTATGTTAAGTTAAAGATTAAAGTTTGCTTTTAAGTTTGCTTTTAAGTTTGTCTTTCACGACTTGGATAAAATCTAAATTTATCAAAGTCAACTGTTGTAATGAAGGATAACTTATCTCTCCCTCTCTGGCAAATGCTAGCGTTAGCCGCTATTTTATGTATTTAATTTTACATTTTAATTAATCACATTTCCTTGCATTATTTTTATTTGTTGTTTTTTGAAAGCATGTGGTAAGTTAGGACAATAACCAACATGTTCTTTCTGTTACAGTATATTGTTTTGAGTGTTTTATATGCATTTTCAAAGTATGAAAACCTATCAATATGTATTTAATTGTTCTATATATAAATAAATTGCACCAACATGCGAGTAAATTGACATACGAGCTCAGTCTCTGAACGCATTAAGCTCGTAAGTCGAAGTATGACTGTAATGACTTTGGATGAGAAAGGCAAGAATCTTACACACATGGTAATGAATAATACCAATAAATTAGAAGCTTCTATATTTTTGATAATACAAAGAGTGACCAAATAGAAATTAAACTAATAACAAACTAATGAATCAAATGAGGTTTAGAAGCAGTTACGCTGGACCACTGTATTAAACACCCATTAGACATGACTGAAAATAACTAGACGAGATAGTTTTTGTCTAAGGTTGGTTGAACTAGATTCCTGCTTTGAAGCGGCATAGTGTTTTCTGATTTTAGTATAGCGATTTACTATAGTTTTGAGTAGACTGTTGGCATGCACTGTACATGTAAAACCTTGATGGAGATTATGTAATAAGACATATGTTACTGTCTGTGATGTTACCTGTTTAAAAGCTCTCTGTGTGATACCACAGCTCTCTATGTGTGAACGTAGGCACTTTTCTGCAGCAATTCATATTCGGCGTATCAATCTGGTCACCAATCCTCCTCTGTTTAACTGAGATTAGGGTTATGTCATCACTATTTCTACTTCCCATTACTTCGACATCGGTCAAGAACTTGATACGCTCATCACACTTGAGTTGGAAAAAAATCCTTGTCACCGAACTCATCATCTTCACCTTCCTCAGCTTTTGTCTCTTCTTTCTTTTTCTTTCTAGCCAGAGAATGTAGCAGGAGTTGGCCAGTTTTTTTAGCCCAGCTCACATCCAGATCAATACAGTTAACATTGGGACATGGTGTGATATCTGCTTTTATGAACAGTGCTCGAAGTGCAGATCTAAAGCACTGCACATCCGGATTATTGTTATAGCCACCCTTAGATCGTATTGTGGAAAACAGAATCTTAATGTGATCCTGGTTGATCTTAAAGGTTAGGAAGTAGTTGATGTAAGGGTAGTTGCTGAAAAGATATTGAGCAATGTCATGTACAGATTTGGCTGCTGACTCAAAACCAATGACGAAATGATGATGATTTTCCTATTATTTTCCACTTGCAGCTTTCAGCTTGGTGTCTTTAATCGGCATAGATAGCTTATGATATTGTTGAGAACTTCTTGTTTTGAGTTGAAGTTCTGTTTTGTTATGGGCAATTCAGGATATACCTGGGGTGTTGTGGTCTCTTGTGATGACATTTCACTAAGAATTTGGTCTTATTGTTATGTTTATGACTTAAAAACTAGCATGCCAAGCGTGCTTCCACTACTAAACTTATTGCTCAATGGAAGGCTTTGATGCTGTGATGCACATCACTACGACGTAACGCCGTGAAAACAACAGCCAATTATAGGCCTCACTTTTGCTCCATTGTATTGATAGCTATTCGCCAATCTAGGGTTTACTATATCTATGGACTCAACCATTGAACTTAAAACCCCTGGAATGGCAATCACGTGACTTTTACGTTGATAATAATGCGTAAACGTATGCGCCATATTGGAGAGCTAATCGAATGCTAGTTCCGTTAGTAAACAAACGGTGAAAAATTACAGAAATGTACATGTTGAATAGTTATTTTCCAGCTGGGTGTTAACGAAAGCTACTCCTACACAACGTTTAGAGTGCCCTGATAGAAGAAAACCTATTTATAACATATGGAGTAGAATATATCAAATGATAAGTAGATGTATAATAGATTTTCGTGGACCATGTTACTCATACAAACTGTTGTATTACAAATGCATAAACCCAGCAAGTGATATATTCAGGCAAATAACAACTGTTCCATTATATTAAAATTTATATTACATATGCATAAATGCATATGGAAAAACTTAGCACATGAAGTATTTCGATAAAAACAACACATAGGTATGCTGCCAAAACAGAAACTGTTTTCAAGATTTAAGTGATAATAGCTTATGAATGTATATGTATAATACAGTATCTGTAAAAGATGGAATGAACTACTGCAACAACTAAACGGAAATTAAAAACCGTTGTAATAGAGAATAATCAAAATAATGCAAACAAGGAAATGCAGGAATTAGTGTAATCAGATGATTAAACTTATACATACACGTTACAGAAACTGTGTAAAAGGAGATTTGTATAGAAGTGGATATTGAGCCAAGGTGCATCAGTTTCTTAGAACTAAATTAGATTAGGAATAACAGCACAACAACAGCTGCAGATGAATATTACAGTGATTATATCGTTACTGGCCTTTAAAAAGTACTACTTTACTATTGTATTGTATTGTTTCTAAATTTTTTTTAGATCATTGCTACTTTAAGTTGAGCAACCTTGCAGCACTGTGCTTGACAATATGGTTTTAAATTTAATCATTGGAAAGTATCATTCAACATTGAAAAATATTACCTTTAAATGGCTTCAGTCGAACGTTTTAACCTACTGTTAAACATGGATCATTGAAATGTTTGTTGCAGATAAGTGCTCAAGGATCAGGCTTATTCACTCTTCTGCGGTTGCGATACCATTGTAAATAACGAGAGTTCTCAGTTGCTTTGTTTGGAAATCTAAAAATTAAAATGAAACTGTAGTAGTTAGTTAGCAACAGAAGTAATTGTTGTATTATGGGATTTGTTAGGCTCAGGCTATATTGGTGTCTGAGCTCAAGGCAGTACAGGTGGTCTTGGTAATTACGGTGAGTGCATAAAGCTGGATAAAGCTAGTGGGTAAAGCTAGGAGATTAGCTAGTGTAAGGCAGTATGGGGGAGGATATAAGGAAGTATAACGAAAGACAGAGGCTCTTCTTCATCTTCACATCAGTACATATGAGTACATCGATTTATACAACATGGCGCAGTTGACAAAATTCTAATTTTTTTCTTTGTATGTTAACGTTGGCGATAATTTTTCTGGTTGCGGGGTAAGTTTAAACGGTTGAATAGACCCTTTCACGGGCGTGCAGGCAAGGTGACGTGAGTTAGGGTGGTGTTGTGAGGTGTTGTAGCGGTGAAGTAGCGGTGTTGTTGAGGTGTAAATATTTATTACGTATTCGGAGGTGGGAATTACACTAATTTCATACGAGTGGGATAGAGTGAATTGGTGGCAAGAGATATATTGTGTCGGATAGAGATGGAGAGTGGGTTTCCGAAGCTGGTGTTTGGAGAGCACGGTGATGGGTCGTGGGAGAGATTCATAGAGGAGATGAATTTATGTATTGAGAGTGCTGTTGAGAGAAGAGGTTACGAAGGTGAAGGTGGCGATAGACGCCCTATTATGAGAGGTAGAGGTAGGTTAGTGCCACTATTGAGAGCTATTGGGCACAGTGGTAGAGAAGTATTGAGGAGTGCAGGATTTGACGTAGATGGCGCAAATTCTACTTATGAAGGGGCAGTGGAGGTTTTGCAGGATTATTATGGTAGACAAGAGAGTATGTTCGTAAAGGGGCATAAGTTCCTTACGGCTAGGCAGGCACTTGGGGAAAGTGATAGAGAATATTTACAACGAGTAGAGAGTTTGAGCAGATATGCAGAGGTGACTAAAAATAATGATAGGGTCAGGTTTGCCCTTATTGTGGCGGTTAACGGGTTGAGAGATAGAGAAGTAAGCAGAGAGTTAATGAAGAATGCCAATCTTACTTGGGCATTATTGCAGGAGGCATTGAGGGCTCGTGAAATGGCCAACAACTCTGATAGATTTTTGAGAAATGAGGGTAGAAGTACCGATTTAAAGAGTGAGGTTAAGAGAGAAGTAGCAAAGGTATCAGAGTTTGATAGCCGAGTGCAGTACAGGAGTAATGATAGAGATAGAAGTTATGATTCAGCAGGTAGATCTTCCCCTAGGAGTAGCCCTAGGACTAGTAGAGAGTATTATGGTAGTGAAGAGCACGATACTAGGAGATATGGGACAAGAGGCCGGGAGTATAACAAGGACGGTGACAGTAGAAAGTATAGAGATAATAGCAGGGAGAGGCTTGTCTCTAGATATAGAGCAAGCAGTAGAGAAAGCAGTGAAGGTAGAGTATGCTACAATTGCAAACGTAGTGGGCATGAGATGAGGAGTTGTCCCTCCATTAAATGTTTTTGATGTGGACAGCGAGGACATGTATCCCCTTATTGTAGGGATAGGAGAGAAGTAGGTTATGACAGGCGAGGTAGTAGCAGGCGGCCAGGAGGTAGCCGTGATAGTAGCTATGAGCGATATGGCAGCAGGGATATTAGTAGGGAGAGGTACAGGGGCCGAAAAAGCCCCCGCGAGATGAGGGACAAGTCTAGTAGGTACAAGGACAAAAGTATGGATAGGTTTGAGGGGAGAAGTATAAGGAGAGGCGCGAGACGAGCCGGTATGATGAAAGGTGCCGGGATAATAGTAAGGGCAGAAGTGTTAGATTCTCTGGTTATAGAGATAAATATGGTGAAGATCAATGACTAGGCCAGGGAATTGTGCAGTATTTAGAAGTAAATGGAGTAAATGTAGAGTTTACGTTTGATACTGGGGCTGAGGTGTCTATGGTAACCGAGGCAACAGCCAATAAGTTGAACCTACGGTTAAAGAAACCGTCGACAGTTTTAGAAACTGCTGATGGTAGTGAGCTAAAAGTGGTTGGAAGTGTAATAGTTCATGTGGAAAGTAAAGACAGGCATATGGATGCTGAAGTTCATGTGGTGAAAGTATTGAGAACGAACTTCTTGGGCATAACTGAGTTGAAGCAGCTTAAATTATTTGCTATTGTAAATGCGTTATGCGAAAGTAAGTTTGAGGCTGTTAAGGAGTGTAGAAGTATTAAGCCAGTTGAGCCGTTTTCGTCAAGAACCATTATTGCTGGGTCAAGTTATGTTTTAGATTATGTCAAGTTGCAAAACCTGACAAATAAGTCTGACAGAGAGAGCGAAGTTAAGAAAGGTCACACAGGTCAAGATTGGTGGACTTGTAAAACCAAGGGAGTGAAGAGTAGCAAATACGTGGAAATTGGTAGTCAACAGGGGACAGCCCAAGGCACCAGAGATGTGCAAGTGCCTATGGGGTGTGATAGAGAACAGAGTCACGATGAGGTAAGGGAAGGTGCTGAGAAAGTAGCTGAACCAGTGTCTGTAATGGAAAAGGTTTGCTCTTTTTTAGCCGAGGTATCCAGCAATGGAATGTTAGACAGAGAAGGTCATGAGAAAAAGGTAGCAGAGATTGAAAGAGAGGAAAGGGAGGTGGCGGAGGAAGTTGAAGGAGAAATTGGCTAAGCTGAAAGCCAAACGGGAGGCAGCAGTCATGGAGTTGGAAAATGTCAAGGCATTCAGGGTAGTGGTGCAGGAGTTAGCCGAGGTCCAGAGGAGAATTGCTATTAGCAGACCTGCACTGGTTGCAGGTGAGGTCGAGCTAGATAGGTCTGGGCCTATGCCAACTCCCAGCTCTGTGGTGCCATCCCCTGTGCAGCCGGTTACGGCCCAGGTGGAGACCTCCCACAGGAAGCCTGTCGAGCCTGCCTCTTACTGGGGAGAGCAAGGTAAAGACGGAAGAGATGGAGATGAGGTTGAGGAGTCATTACTGACCCAACCAAAAGACTCCGGGCTAGTCAGGGTTGGTGGAAGTAGTGTTGGAGATGTTGGTGGAAGGAGTGTTGGTAGTGACAGCGGTCATGGTAAAAGTATTGGTAGCGGCGGAGGTCAGGGTGATGGAAAAGCCAGTGCAGACTGGCAATGGAGCTGGCAGTAGCGAAAAGAGTACTTTAGACGGTGGCACAGAGTCAGACAACCCAGAGGCATAGCCTATGGAGACTGCACTAATGGAGTCAGGTATTGAGCAACACAAGTAAGGTAAGTTACTACGTCTGCTTGTTGGTAGTGATGGAGTGGCCCAAAACAAAAAGAAAAAAAGAAAGGGCATGTTGTATTATGGGATTTGTTAGGCTCAGGCTATATTGGTGTCTGAGCTCAAGGCAGTACAGGTGGTCTTGGTAATTACGGTGAGTGCATAAAGCTGGATAAAGCTAGTGGGTAAAGCTAGGAGATTAGCTAGTGTAAGGCAGTATGGGGAGGATATAAGGAAGTATAACGAAGGACAGAGGCTTTTCTTCATCTTCACATCAGTACATGTGAGTACATCGATTTATATAACAGTAATAACAATAGTATTATTACTCTTATCTCCTTACTGCTAGCTAGATCCAGGTACAACAATAAATAATATTATAAGCACGACAAACACTTCCTTCAAATATAAATATTTAGAAATAACCTAATGGGTTGTAGTTCCAAAATATTAATATAAACAAAATTCAAAATTTAAATAATAAAAAACCTTCGTTCTGAAGGAAGAACACTTCACTCACTAGCTTATAAAGTTATCTAATCACCGACAAAATACAGTCAAACTCGTACACTCAGTAGTGACATTGATCGACTCTTACTCACCCAGTGACTAGTGTAGTAGAACTAACTAGTGGCAGTACTAATTAGTAGTAGCACAACTATAATTAGTAGTCGTAGACTTGAGCAATAGTAACAGAACTAGTAGAAGTGACTCACTTGTGAAATGTCATGCCTTTTCCTTTAAAAGTCCATTCTTGTGGTTTTTGCAGTTCATGGAATAGCAATAGCACTGTGCACCTACACCCTTATCTCTCGTACATAAATTATTAGTAGCAATCTCAGTAGTCTGTTCCTTTGATGGAGCGGTGTATTCGTGACCTTCCATAGCTGTTAAATCTGAAATTAGATTTCTTTCTCACATTGAACACAATGAAATTAACTTGAACATTAACTGATAATGGCGTCGACCGGATTTCCATACTCGCGAATGACCTCTTGCCATTCCAGGGGTTTTAAGTTAAATGGACTCAACCATGGATTGCGCAATACTACGTCAGCAATTTAACTATTGCGCAATGCAACATTAGCTATTCAATGGTTGCGCAACATGCGTGTACAAAGGTAACAGTCTGATGCAGATTATATTGACAGGCACTAAGACTGATGCTGTGAGAGTGACGACTGGCAAGTTGACCACTCAAAATGAGTTGCTCTTAAACGCACATCAAACATCTTTTCAATCAGTTATATAGCTACAAGAATACAGAGTATGCAAAATCAAAACTTGGTCATATCCACTACAGTAAGTCAGAAATTAACTCCCAACAAACAACCTGTTGATGATAAAAAATAAAAACCTCTCACCACCACCATGCTCTTTTGCCTCACCAGACCTCTATACAGTCACAAATCATGGAAACGGGTGAAGTACCTGACTGATCAAGTCTGCTATAAGTGGAAATTACAGTATCTTCAGAATTTATGGAGAGGGCAAAAGTGGAACCTCAAGTCTGGAGATATGGTAATAGTTATGGTCAATGTACTACTTAGATGCAACTGGCAACTTGGAAGAGTAACTGAAGCCCAAACAAATAGTGATGCTATGTGAGGCATGTGACCTTGCAAACGCCCAAGAATAAACTGAAGAGACCAGTTTACAAGCTAATACTTCTACGTACAACTCCAGATATTGAGAAAACTACAAGGTTTTTGTAGGGGGTGTAATGGAGGTCATCAGGAATTATTCTTCAGCTATGCCCAGGTTTTTCGTAATCCACTTCGTAAGCTTGTTGTGCATAAGTCTCTTGCTATCAGTTAATCACATCATGGTTTACAACACAATCTAAAGGATTAATCTTTTCCATGTCATATGAAAGCACACCTTACTACCATTTTGAAGAGGACAAAAGAAAACTTCATCAAATAAACACTCATCCTCGCTCCTACTACACTGTTGGTATCAAGTATTTTTCTCATCAGTATTGACAGATAACTAAAGGTAAGATGTTTGGTTTGTTCATACATTTAGTTTGTTTGGGTTTTATGTACTTTTGTATAGCTGCACTCATTGTGTACATTTGCTTTGCAGTTTCAAGGTCAATGGAATAAACACACAAACACACATTCCAAACATCAGCTATTCATAGACATAACAGCAGATGTGTCAGTAAAGCACAGATAATAACTAGCAGTTGAATAGTAAACATATATTGTTGTTTTACTTGAACTTTATTGCAAACTTGAAAAATATTTTTATTATTTTTTCTTTGGAAAATAGACTTTGCTGTCTGGGAAAAGATGAACAAATTGCTGTAAATTGATGTTGGAGGTATACGCTCACCTTAACTTTTAGTAAAACTAGTGAATATTTGACTAGTTTTACTATAAATTAAGGGGAGTTGCTGTAAGCTGTTTTATATTACCGGCAATGCACAGTAATATAAAACAGCTTACAAACAGTGGCAGGGAATGTAATTGGCATTCGCTAATTTCAGTAAGCTAGCATATGCATTGCTAAACTTCCTAATAAGAGCGAGCTTCAGTGAGGTTGCGTGTAACACAGCATTGTTATGCCTTGCTATGCAGAGCCTTTCCACACTGTGTATAGCATTTCAACACTGTGCGTAATACGCACAGCATTTGTATGCGTATTTTAACCCAGATAATGATTATCTGCTCAATGAACCAATTATATCCTACGTGGCATAATTGTTTAGTTATTCGCCTTGTGAATGGGAGGTTCTGAGATCAAAGCTGCTGCCATGCATGTTTTTATTTCTAGACTTTAGTTGCTATAACTGTACACAGGAAAGACAAAAGACCAACAAACACTGAGATTTATATACATGTTTGTATAGATTATCACATCCATGGACCATAAATTGAGTGAAAGTGATAAGAAAAAGGGGGAAAATTTGTTGCTACAAACCAATAAAAATACAGTTAGGTTATAGCCAACAAATGAATGTTTGGTCTAGTTTTTCCTTTTTGAAAGGCCAAAGGGATGAGTTTATGAAGATCTTGTAATGGATAAGACAAATTACATGTACTTTACTGTTTGTATGATATAATGGTTTCTAGAACAGATTATTCATGTTGTAGGAGTGTCGAGTTACGGCGTCCCCGTTTTATGGGTTTATCGCCTTACGATGCAAAACAAGGTTTTTTGTCCTTTCCTTATGGCATTTGTTTCGCCATATAACATTAACACAAATGTTTCTCAAAACTTTAATTTAGCGGTCGGTATGCTGCATACGTTAGAGTCACAAAGATGCCGATCTGTTATTTGCCGAATTCCCTCCCACAACGCCTGAAAGAGATACAAATCTTGCTCTCCCTCTCTCAGTTTAGCATTCTTCGTGTTTCGTAAAACAATAAATTAAGACGATAACGAAATTAAAGTTTAGTAAAATATTTACTAAAACTTAGCTTCAAGTGTGTTTAGTAAGCTAAATTCATTTAAGTTAGATTCAAAGTTTATGGTATACGTTGGTCTCAAATTTAAGAACTCCATTCGATTTGTATTATACATAGTAATGTTACATTTTATTGCAGATCATAACCACTAAATTGGTTGCTGTGGACTATAGGTACTAAGGTTTATAAACTATTCTGTTCCTAATTTTAATATGTATAGTACATATATACAATTTTGATATTTTTTTGCCGAGAGGTGTTTGCATTAAATAATTTCTATGTATTTTTATATACCTCTATCTGTCATATCGCCTTACGATGCCAACACTGGAACAAATTAATGCTGCATGACGGAAGTTCACTGTAATAACAACATGAAGGTATTACAAATGAGACTAATATTTCATTTCTTTAGCAACACCTCGGCACAAGACCAGTATTCCATCGTTCTTTTTTATGTCATCACCCTGTTTGCACATGCGTTCGTCCACGAAAAAGCCGCCATCTTTGTATAAAACGATCGTCATTCTCTTGATTAATAGGATTTTTCGGTGTTGCTTCGATACTAAAATAAAAAACTGCAAACAAAAGCATTGTTTGCAATTATTAATTGCAAAAGTTTCATGTTTTTAACGATAAAAGTTGTCCATAAAGATGGCAGACAACGATAGAATGACGTCACGAAAAAGTGCAGGATTGGTGGTAAATTTAACCTAAGCCGCAGCCTAAAATCCACTTACTTGCATTGAATAGTTTTACACACAGCGAATTGCTGTGTTAATTAACAGAAAACTAAATAATGTAAGCTTGTTATTAATAAAATCGCATACAAAGGACTCAGTTGTCACAAAACCAAATTTCTCAAACTCTAAAATATTAAATGAAGACACAAAATATAAAACCATAACTGTCGTGTAGAACTTTTATTGTATTTACTAGGTAAATCAGACACGCTGATTCCAATTTTGTACTCAAAATAAAGACTAGTTCACTAACTTTCAGAGTAATGAAGGCTTTTTTACAGCGTTTTAATATCGGTCTAAAAAACAAAACGATCGGCACAACAAGCTCAGCCCATAAATACGTGACGTAACTTAGCGTTTTAGGAACAGAAGTTACGTAGGGATGTTTAGATCGATTTAGAATAATAGAGATGGGTGTTTTAAATTCCATTAATATCTAAATTCAGCCTTAAAAATAATTTGTCTTTTTCTGAAAGCTAGATAAGCTATTTAACATTGCATATTTAAAAAAACGGGATAGCAACGCTAGCTTGTGATAAAAATGCGCTTTTTGAGCTCATTTTTCTCAACGTTCAGCCTATTTAAACATCATGTAACAAGCTACAAGCAATTTTAAACAGTTATATACCTTTCATAAAAGACAGAGATTATTTTACAGGCTGGATTTAGATAATAATGGGTTTTAAGACACCCATCTCTATTATTCTAAATCCGACGAAACATTTCTAATTTCCGTTCCTGAAAAAGCTAGGTTTCGTCACCTATTTATGGGCGGAGCTTGTAATGCCAATTGTGTTGTTTTCGAAACGGATATTGAAACGCTTTAAAAAAGCCTAAATGACATTGAAGATTAGTGAACCAATCTTTATTTTAAGTACAAAATCGGGATCAGCGTGGCTAATTTATCTGGAAATTATGATAAAAGTTGCATGTGACAGTTATGGTTTAAGTAACAGTATTAAATGACCATGCAAAAATGCCAAGTTCGAATGTGGAGGATCTACATTCATCAGAAGCAAGTTTTATTCTGTTCTTATATATGTCTTTCCAAGGTACACTGCTTGCCGCTCTGATTATTCTGAGACTACGCATGCCTTCAAAGTAGTGCTCTAAGTGAACCAGCTGTAACAGGTCAGCAAGGTTGTAACTTATATTTCAAGCTTTTACAGGTTTACTGTGCAAGAATACAAGCGGCTTGCGTTTGTTTATGAGTCAAACGGAAAATACACATAAAAGCGTTTGACCAGCGAACTTGTTTGTTTTTAAATGATTTCAATGAGCAGGAGATCTACAAAGAGTATGAAAATTTTACTTTCACGCTTGTTCTTCTTTTAACACATTTACTAGCAAGTCATAGAAGGGTAAGGGTAAGCAATAAGATGTCACAACAGAAAAAAACTCGATATTGTGCCTGATTTTAAACTTTCACAGAAACTGTGACCAGTTCAATTTATATTTTCAAACAGTTCTTTAATGAGTCAATGACCAAGCTAGTTTAAACTTCTCTGCATAGCCTATAGGAAATAGGGCCTAAGTGTGCCTACAAAAAATGTCTCATAATTCGACAAAAAGCATCAGAATTATAGTTCATGTGTATTGCGCAGTTCCTAAAAATTAAAGTCTGTTGTGAAAGCTGATTGGGTTCATAAACCAGCAGTCTATTTATGATAATCAATTTCAACAGCTTAAATGCTAAAATCTGACAGACAGATAACCCAGAGCTAGGCCACAATCTACACCATTTCCAACCCCCACGAGCTTCCCATCTCTGCTCCTAATTGTGAACTTGTGCAAAAGTTAGTACATTCTGGAAACTGTCAGACATTTATCTTTAGATAAAGGATTAAACGATTTTGTATAAATTAAATTTATACAAATGGTAAATACAAGTACTAAGAAGCTACCGTTAGCAAGCAAATACCAAATTTCATATGAGTTGGCTGATTCTCATCAGAATTTTAAAAATCATTCGATCATTGGGTGAGCAATAATAAAAAGCAACTATTAGAGAATAGAAAAAGCATAATATTATTATGCTTTATTGTGCATCTTGAGGTGTTGACTGATGCTCTAAAAAAAGAATCAAGGAGATTGACCAACCAGAAGCTGAGATATAGCCAGCCAAACACAGGTCTACCAAAAAACAAAATTGTTTTGGTAATCATCAATATATGACGTATGAAATCGACTCGTGTGCCATTGGTCAATTAAGCCAACTAATGCGCTCTCCTATAACAATCACAGCGTTTTAATTGGTTTAATCCCTGGAAGTATAGAACAATCAAATTGGGCCTAACAATCATCGTTCCTAGAATTCCAAACCAGTCCCTCTGACGTGTAGATTAGTTTTAGCATAAAATAATTACACGCATGTATTATTTCGCAACATTTCGCTATCTTGCTAGTTCAGCTCAGTTTTGTTGTTCTCCTACTTAGCTTCCCTATTCAGACTCATCTTTAGCGTTGTTCAGATTTTGTAACTATAGCTAATAAATAGAATCAATTAAATCAATCATCAATCTCGGTTATCATTTGGAATTTTCTACAAATTATATTAGTTACATCATTTATTCTATGCGCAGTTATATTATTATTTTGTATAATATGCATTATGAACATTATATAAATCATAAAAAATAATCATAGATAAGATAATAGATCAATAGAAAAATCAAAGCAAAGGTTATCGTTTTCTTTTCTTATAGCAAGAGCAGCACGGTCAAGTTAGTCTTTTTAAGATTATGGCTGTAGTGAACTTCCAGTCTGTTAATAGTGACGATGATCATGAAAATCAACTGAATGCTGCAGTAGATACACAGTAGAAGAATGCTGCAGTAGATACACAGTAGAAAAATGATGAAGGAACAAAAAGTCCCATTCCTATTTCTTATTGTAAACAAACTGCAACTCACGGATATCGCATATAGACTATACACGCGCCGTTCGTTGAACAGATGATCTTCGGAGCATATCCGTGGAGATCGAGATAAAATTTGAAGCACAATAGTCAAAATCTGCTCTTCTGCTTTAAAAAATCATGGCGAGGAGTTGTGGGCAAATGCCTTCACCACCCAATGTTTGGATGATTTTCCTGAGAAACCAAAGCTAATATGTAAATTATTTACTATCGCGAGAAGCGTTTCACATCTCGTGGCCAAAACAATCATTATACATAACGGCGGTAAGGGTGCGCAACTCCGGCACATGACCATTAAGTCGATTTTATACCTCACAGTTTTCGGGATTTTCGAACGGTTTTCCTCTGATTCTTTATTAGGTAGACCTGTGTTTGGCTGTCTATATCTCAGCTTCTAGTGGGTCAATCTCTTTGATTCTTTTTTTAGAACATCAGTCAACACCTCAAGATAACTAATAAAGCATAATAATATTATGCTTTCTCTATTCTTTAAACTAAGAGCAATATAACTAATAGCTGCTGATGATAGCTACTAATTAGGCTTGTCATAGGCATGCAACTGTATAAGCGTATGGATACACAATAAGCAGCTTTTAACCATACCGCATTCTTGACACCTATGAAGGGCACTGCATTCTTTATTAAATAGCTTGCGATAAGCATTCGGTAAAATTGATAACTCAAAACAAATCTAACGGTAATATGTGTAGTACTCCGGTTGAAAGGTGGTTAAATCCGCGCCGATTAGTCTGAGTACGGCCTCGCGAGAAAAACCATTAGACAGTATTATATGTTTTTAAAAGACCGTCTGCCTAGTTACGAACAAGCCCACATACATTTCTGAAGCGGCCTGTAGCTAAGATCTATCTAAGCACCGCGTTACACATAGGGTACTGAAATGGAATGTTTTGCTCTAGTTTTGCTAGAGCAAAATATTTTTCCACTGTCTGTTGCTAGTCTGTCTATTGTTCCATCTATTCTACGACTACTCAGAACCGTAAAACAATGCATTTCAAGTTGACAGCGAGCTCTTCTTTACAATATTTTACTCAGTGTCGTATAGGAACTACGCGCCACTGATTTTACTAGTTTTTTTAATTTAAAGTGTCGATCTGCCGTTAGGAGAGTCGGTCTAATCGCCCTGTATTTTGTGAGATACTCAAGCCGAAGGATTTTTTATGAAGCTGTCATTATAGGTACCTACATGTACATACATACAGACACAGTTACAAGTGTTTAAGATAAACTTCAATGAGATATTTTATACAAGAGAAACATTCTGTGGTGAAGTTACGTGGTCAGACTGTATTAGCAAGCCTTTAGTTTAGTATAACACTGTTTGTCAAACGCAGGTTGTCGTTTTTCCTGATATTTAGCTTCTCATGCAATCTTTCAAAGCTATTGATAGCCTGTGTTCCGCGCACTTGTTTGTCATCTATGAGTGATGAAGTGACCATTATTCCTTATTAATACTGGCTTATAAAAAAACTAAGGTTAGGATAATTAGAAAACTGCATGCTTTGCTGTTTCTTTGGAAAAAGCCGAGGCCTTACGAGAGAGTGAAATCATCCGAGACAAGTGACTCGACATTCGTTCGATATACAAAAAGGCTGTAGCTGCAAGTTTGCTTAACTTTGTTATACGTAAATGCCATACCTGTGAGTTTACTTAGTATCTGAGATTATTTTACAGCAAGGTTAGAGTACGTGCAAACTGTTACACTGATGTTTCAAACAGGCCTGCCAATCCAAGAGTGGGACAATGCTTGAGATTTGATTTTGAGGCAATTGATGTATCAATGATAGTATATATAACATGGTGGAACTTGGGGCAAAAATCTCACACATTTCTCACGCATTTTCATTTTTTCTTAAGGGTGATTGCGCGAGTCTCACGCCCAATGCATGAGATTTGACAGGTATGGTTTCTAATATTTTCTGTCAATGTTCATTGTTTGTGGCCGTTGATGTGTCGGATCAATTTATTGGGCGTAAATTTATCCTTTTGTAACAAATATTAGCTTGGTAGAATATACATTGTTGTCATATTGATCTGCATTTGGTCTCTTTTTGCACCGCTTGTTCTACTCTTGTACATGCAACAACTAGTCACCAGTATTAGCCTACTGAGTCATTGACTAAATACGTAGTACACGTTTACAGCCATATTTATATAATCAAACTTGGTAAGATCAGCCAACTTGTAGTAGATTCCGCATAGTAATGTTTACAAGAGCAATAATCCGCTATGCTAGTGAGAAGCACACCCAAAAGCTCCCTAGAATGCATGCAGAAAACACAACCTACCAGTAGTCTTCTTTCACATTTAGAAAATAAGAACATTGAAGGGATTTTTCGAGTTATCTTCCCCTGTACACGCACTCTTACGCCTGACATGGTACATGTATTTATACTTGCTAGAGTGTATTTGGCGGTGTTATACTGTGTTATTATTATGTATGGTGATTAAACTGCCTTTTATCATGAAATCAATATCAGTATATAGTATTTTATTGGTACATAGTTTGAACACGTTTGATATGACCATTTTTGGGCACCTAGTACAGACATTGATTTTAGTTTGTGTTGATTTTTCTATCACCGATTGTGACTTGCACCTACTTCTTTGAACTTTTTAATATTATTTTTTTCTATCCCTTTCACTTCTATATTTCACCCTAGTCTAACAATTATTTTCCCAATTCACATTGACTTCGTCTCACGAGGGCAGATTTAACCTATGCAACAGTGTATCCTTTCATAAAGTTATCATTAATTAAGATTGACCTAATTTCACCTTTAAAACTAGACTTGAAGGCAAAATTACATCTCTTAAGTATCTAGTAGTCTATGTAAAAATACAAAAAATGATGGAGTAATAAAAATATGAGCTGTGAAGGAGAGAGCAACTCCACAAAATAAGCAATGTTATCCATCCTAGTCAGCACTATTACCTTGGGGAGAAGGGAAGAGTTAGGGATGGGAGAAGAAGTGGCAGGAAGAGTGGGTGGGAAAGTATGAGCAAGAGGAGAGACAAGGAGAAGCACATAGTAGAACATACAAGTTAAAAAAGCTAAGTACAAGTGGACCCTTGCCATATGACATTAATCATGGGAGTGCACTGTATAGGGAATTTTGCTCATCTCTAAATAGGTAATACTTTCAAGGTCTCATCAAGATACGCAAAATCTAAAAGTGCTGCTTCGGTATAATACCCTTTATTTGTTCCACGCTTCCACAAAACTCGGAAATAATATCTGTACAAATTATAAATATGCATACACTACATGGCTGAAACCTTGAACAATTAAAGTTTGGAACTGTCATATATTACAAGATGATAAATAGAAACAATATCTATGGACAGAAGCGACAACAGATAAATAACAAATAAAAACTACAAACGGCATTTTTTGATTTTTCACAATTGGCTATGAAGATGGAGCTAAGGGTAGAGGGAGGTGAGAGTAGGTGGGTGTTTTATAGTTGTCTTGTTTTGCTGTACTGAGAATAAATGTTTTATGGGTGTAATTAGAAAGATTTGTTTAAATGCACGTAAACTAAAAAGTTGTCTTCATACAGGAAACGTAGAAAATAATTACCTAAAACTTGAAGTCTTCCTACTTTTTAGGTGATAAAATAATAACTCCAACTTATACAACAATGGAAGAAGGCGGCTACAGTTAACAGATGAGAAAAGGAAATGTACTTCGCTAGATACAAAACAATACCAATAGATTCATAAAAACACAAACAGTAAAATTAAAGTCTACTTTTCCGTCTTATATTTGTTTTTCAAACTAAATGGTCAGAATATGCAACTACTTTTAGTCTTTGGCTCTAGTTTCATCTTTATTTAGTCGAAGCAATTCTTTTACGAAAATATGTTTTACAATATAAAAATTTTGGTATGTAAACCTTTTTGTAAGAAGAGGTTCTTTTGCTTTTGAGAATGCGCAAGGTAAATAATTGTAATAAACCAAATCCTGAGGCGGAAGTAGAGTTTTGCTGGAATTTTAGTACAATTAAAAACAAGGCAAATCCCATCATCGCTAACCAATTGCTAAGTAAATTTGTGGTAAAGTACAGAATGCCAAGTTTTGCATAATACAAGTATGTATAATATGTGAAGTATAATGCATTTTTATAAAAACCACATTTGGCAAAAAACTATGTTTTTAAAAAGTTTCAATCGTTTTTTCGCTTTTACTTTGAAAAATGGGTTAACCATGTATGTTAGTTAAGTTAATGTCTTTAGGACAGAAAATGTGGAGAATAAATTATCATAGCTTGAGTTAGCTCAAGTTTATACACCGATAGAGGTATTGATTTATACACAATTATTTTCTCGTAAACCATATGTATCTTCCTGCTTTTGCTAGAGAATGACCAGAAAGTGACACTTTTCCACTTTTTATTATTTTACTTTGAGACTGAGGCTAGGTTTGCAGGCAGCTACAAGTATCACTGTTGAAGACATTAAATTTTTGACTGCGCTTATGTGAGTCTTGAGGTTTTCTGCTAAAGATACACTTTGCAATGTTTAGTAGTTCAGATGAAATTTACTATAGAGGAGATCGTAAAGGAATTGACGTAGAGGATGACTGTACAATGACAATCAAGCTAGCAATAAATAGTAAAGAGTTGATACAATGATAACCAAAGTTTCTAAAAAGCATTTTTCTCAAACAAAACAGCTGAAGATACTCTTAAAGTCAGCATTATTTTAAGTTTTTCCTCTCATATTGCCAAGTGATTCCAGTTAATGATCAATTATTTATCATTAACTGATCATTAATTCAATATTGATTCATTATTGATCAATTTGTGAAAATTCAACTGCATTTAGCTGTTTGTACATATAATAATATATTGTCTAATCGATTTTATAGTAAATTTTGTTTCCATGTCTGAACCAAGTTATGAAAGAAACTTTTGTTACATAAGAGGTTTGTTGTAACTCAAACCTACACCTCGGAAGTTTTGGTTGTCCATGAGCCATCATTTTACTTTGTAACAGGTTGATTACAAGCTCATCACAATCTTATTAAATATTTTTGAGGAAAATTTATTAACGTCTCATGCCGTAGCTTTGTTAAAAACAACACTATTATGTCATTGATTATCCACCAATTGTAGTCTTGATTTAGGATACCAAGTAACTGCTGTATTGGTGTATTGATGATCTTGTGGATTTGGTTAAAAGTTGGCTTGCAACAAAATTCACATTACAGTTATTTGGTATCAAAAGATTCACCATGTCTTACTCTGTTGTGTTGTAAGTGCCAAATATGTGGAAATGTGATTACAAGCTCTTAAAGGTTGACTTGCAACAAAATTCACATTACAGTTATTTGGTATCAAAAGATTCACCATGTCTTACTCTGTTGTGTTGTAAGTGCCAAATATGTGGAAATGGGATTAAAAGCTCTTGAAAGCTCAAAAAACGAAAAGCCGCCGTAGATTGGAATATCTTTATTTCGAGGACGTAGGCATAAAATTTGGTTATCGTCTTGTCACGTTTGTTCTCACGTGAACTGAAAGGCCAATACAAAGCTCAATATAAAACCTATTGTAGTACTAGTTTATGACAAACACTTCGGGTTTTACCAAAGGCCCAGTATCAAATATAGATGCTCACTACTTTACAGTTTTGTTTTGCCTTAGTCTAATCGGCAAGTCGTAACCTGATCATGTGACCCAATACTTCGCAAATAATTTCTGCGGCACTTTCCGATTTTCACAAGTGACCAACAGAATCATCATGATTATCAGACAATGATATGTACTCCTTCAAGCTAAAGCTAAAAAATTAAACAAATTTTTACGATAAGTTATAAGATATCAGTGCTAAAAGTGGCAGCATTACAATGACGATAAAACAGACGCGTAAGAAAAATAGACATAGTTTTATTGAATGCATGAAGTATATTTGTGAAAATATTTCGACGAATAAGGTTGCAAGAAAGTGTAAACAGAAACCATCTCTCACAACTACATCACATTTGAGCTGTTTTGGAAAGGGAATCCAAACTACAGCGGTCTCGTGTGGCTGCGATTTTCTGTTCGTTTTTGAGCTTTTAAGAGGTTGTAATCACCTTTCCACATATTTTGCCCCTACAACACAACAGAGTAAGACATGGTGAATCTTTTCATATCAAATAACGGTAATGTGAATTTTGTTGCAAGTCAACCTTAAAAAGACACAAGCTCAGCCAAGATTAGGCCTTTCAGGGACCATGCTGCAAATGAATTAAAATAACTTGAAGTTGCTTACACTTGCATTTGCTAGGTAAGCTAACTCCTGTAAAAGCTATTACAACATAATCACTTACCTTGCAGCAGGTTGATTACTGGTCTGTAATAATTTTATTAAATATTTGTAAAGGGAAATGTTCAGCTTCTCACTCTGTAGCATGGTAAAAACAACGTTATCATATCATGGTTTTCTCATCATTATAGCCTTGGTTTAGTGACAATGATGTAAAAGTTGTACAATACCATAAGCTATGTAGATATTAAAACCTTTAGCAGCAAGTCAGACTAAAATGGCTTATGTTTCTTACCTTTGCATCTGTTGGATCAGCAATGAGAATGTAGTAATTCCCTTCACAGTTTGATGTCTGATTCTACTTAGAGATACTCATGAAATGAGTGTTAGAGTTTCTAATTCATAGGAGTAGATGCTGAGGTGCTGAGTTATAAGAGTTGATAGGAGCAGACAACTAGTAAAATACTCAAGAATAGCAATTCTTTAAAAACTGGTCTATAGTATTGTACCAAATTATCAATGTTAAAATTAATGTGAAAGGCTAGGCATTTGACTGACGAAAGAAAGCAACTTCTGAAAACATCATGCCAAAAACATTTTTATGCGTTTCCATGCCTTATTGCTGTTAAAAGTTATTGTACAGTGGTCTCACCACTCTTGTATCTAAATTGAAGTTTTATTGATAGTGAAAATACATGTGGAAGAAAAAGATATTGATAATGTAAGTTCGTTAGTTGAGATACTTGTAAAGTTTAACGCTCAAAGCAAAAACTGTAAAAAGCAGAATGCATCTCATGATATCGGTTAGGTTACGGATTTGTGTCATGATGTGGCTTAGTTGCACTCAATGCCCTGCTGTTTTTACTTGCTGCTTGCTATTTTTGCGGCTAGCATCATACTAGTTGATCACGCTTGCTGGATACAACAAGGGCATTTTATCTTTAGTAATCATAGTGTTCAGTTGAATAAAGAAATTCAAAATACCAAATACACTAACCTATGACTTTATAGCAATTGGTTAGACATGATGTTTGATGCTAATCAAAGAAAACAGGCTGATTCAACTGATTTAACTCATGTAGCCACTGGTTTATATTAAATCTGCACAAGCTCAAGCTTTATAATGATAAAAACTCGGTTATTATAGTGGAAGTTGGAGTTGCATCCCCACTCGTTAGTAATATTAAACCTGCCTACTAGTATAATCCTTTTGACCAGTTTTTGGCTTCACCTTGATAAACAACTACGAACAATCAATATACCTCACCAAGAGCGGTCGATATTACTATATATTACCATAAATATATAACATGTATAGTGTTATTATATATTATAATAAAAAAGGAATGCAATAAAATTAAACAAAAGAAAACGCTCTAAAGACTTGTTCGAGTAAACATGGACTACGCATGGGAAACTACAGAGGATATAATAAAGCATGTTTCTGTCACAATTAATGCAGAAGGCTAAACTGAATGTTCAATAATAAACATTATACCCAAAACATACAGTAGAATCAAAAAGGAAAGATGCAAGCACTGGTAGTGGTATTAAAGTTGCCAATTTTGACACAAAAGATTACTCATAAAATAGCTACTAAGAAGAAACTTTATTTATGCAGATAAAGATTATAGCTTGTAAAAGCTGTATGTCAGGGTGATTTGGTTTTTCACAGTGTATTATGTGAAGTATATCCAAAGATTTGGTGTAACGGTCAAGCGCTTGCTCATGGTCACGTAGTGAGTGGTATACTGAACCTATGTGGCTGTATGCTGTAGCAATACTACTATGATTAGCCTCAGCTCCATATACGGCTTTAAACATATCCAATGACTTGGTGTAACAGTCAAGCGCTTGCTCATAGACACCTTGTGAGTAGTATACTGAACCTATGTTGGCGTATGCTGTAGCAATATCAGTATGGTTAGTCTCAGCACCATATATAGCTTTAAGCATATCTATTGACCTGGTGTGATATTCTAGTGCTTGTCCATAGTCACCTAGTGAGTCGTATACTAAACCGATGTTGATGTAGTTAGTAGCAATACTAGTATGATTAGTCTCAGCACCATAAATAGCTTTAAGCATATCTATTGACCTGGTGAGATATTCTAGTGCTTGTCCATAGTCACCTAATGAGTTGTATACTAAACCGATATTGATGTAGTTAGTAGCAATACTAGTATGATTAGTCTCAGCACCATGTATAGCTTTAAGCATATCTATTGACCTGGTGTGATATTCTAGTGCTTGTCCATAGTCACCTAGTAAGTTGTATACTGAACCTATGTTGTTGTAGCTATTAGTAATCTTAGTATGATTAGCCTCAGCACCATATATAGCTTTACACATATTCATTGATTTGGTGTGATATTCTAGTGCTTGTCCATAGTCACTTAGTGAGTTGTATACTGTGCCTATGTTGCTGTAGCTAGTAGCAATATTAGTATGATTAGTCTCAGGACCATATATAGCTTTACGCATATTCATTGACTTGGTGTGATATTCTAGTGCTTGTCCATAGTCACCTAGTAAGTAGTATACTGAACCTATGTTGTCGTATACTCTAGCAATATCAGTATGATTAGCCTCAGCACCATATACAGCTTTATCCATATCCAATGACTTGGTGTGATATTCTAGTGCTTGTCCATAGTCACCTAGTGAGTTGTATACTGAACCTATGTTGCTGTAGCTAGTAGCAATACTAGTATGGTTAGTCTCAGCACCATATATAGCTTTACGCATATTCAATGACTTGTTGTGATATTCTAGTGCTTGTCTATAGTCACCTAATGAGCTGTATACTACACCTATGTTGTTGTAGTCTGCAGTAAGGTCATGATGAACATTTTCACCATACAGGATTAGATTCATCTTCAGAGCTTTTGTATGATATTCTAACGCCTTCTTATATTCACTCAAACTAGAGTACACTAATCCAATGCTTCTGTATGTCTGTGATGCATCTCTGTTGTTGTCATCAGTCTCCTTGAACAAGCCCCTACTATCTGATGACTTTAGGTCCTGTTCAGCCTGTGGCGGATATAAATCAGATATCATTGCAAGGAAACTTACTACCAGTTGTTTTATACATTAACATGTTGCAAGTTTTAAAGAAATATTTTATAACATGATATTGCCGTCAATATTTAAATTTTACAATTCTCGTGATGAATTGAAATGCCAAGAAAAACACCTCCATTGAGTTACTTAAGCTCGGCAAGTTAGGTATGCCATATTATTTTGTATGATACTCAAATGCCCTGTCATATTCACTCAGACCAAGGTACACTGATCCTATGCTTCGGTATACCTGTGAAATATCTTTGTTGTTGTCATTAGTCTCATTGAACAAGTCTCTGTTATCTGATGACTGTAAGTCCTTCTCAGCCTGTAACAGATATTAGATATCTTTACTAGGAAACTCCTTATCAACCATAGTCTACTTTAACAGGTTTTCAGTCTTAGGAAAATGCATTATAACATAGCATGTTACCAATATAACAATGGATAACTCTCATGAAGTGGAGTGCCAAGAAAATACTTACACTAAGCTACTCAGCTTAGGCAATTTAGGTATATTATATTATTATCCCACGACCAACCGAGCGGGAGCAAAGTTTGAGAGTTTTTATGATAAATGCATGTGCACACTACTTACGAAAATTATTCATCAACAATGAGACGAACCCTTGTTTTGGAATCTCATCAACAAATTTAACCATCGTTTTGTAGAGTCGTTAAAGTATAATAACGATACAAAACACATTTATGCCTATTTAAATATGTTACCAAGCCTTTGTAAACCATCGGCATTATCTTAAAACTTACCCATCTGATCGGATTATACACAAATAGACAGATTAATTTGGACGAAAATCGCCACAAAAAGCTTGAAAAGCTTGGTTTAATAAAAGTTAAGACCGGCCTACGATACGCCAATAAAGCCGTGCGACAGATAGTAGAACTATTTAGCAGTGCGCATTTTACGAGAAAACCGTGCTCATTTCACCAGCCTATGGCATTGTTTACTTGTAATCGAATTTATTCAAAGGTTTCTGTAATAAACGTAGACCGTTTGAGGCGTAGACCGAATTACAGGTACGAAATTGTGGTACACAGTTTATCAGCCTATGGTTTTTATCCAATCACCAAAAGTTTCATTATTCAAAACGTTTGGCGAAATTCTTTACAACTTATGTACAAGCTAGGGCCAAACTACAACGCCCCTTTATGACGAGAACATTTCTTATTTTGCTGCAGTTTAAAGAAAACTTTCAGACGTGTGAATGCTCATACTTGCTTTCTGTTAAAAATCGCTATCAAAACCATTCTACATTTAACGCAACCAACCTTTAAACTGTGTATATTACACAGTAGCTTGCCATTTTACTTCTAATTTTGCATTTCAGAGTTATAATAAACATATTTCCTTATTGTTTTTGAATTACATACATTGCAGTAGATTATGCCTGCGGCTTGATAACACTTTTATAACAGTTTTTATTTTGCTGCAGTTTGCAGAAATCTTCAAGACGCGTGAACGCTCATACTTGCTTTCTGTTAAAGATCGCTATCAATATCATTCTACATTCAACACAACTTACTGTCAAACTGTGTATAGTACACAGTAGCTTCCCATTTTACTTATACTTTTGCATTTCAGAGTTATAATAAACATATTTCCTTATTGTTGTTGTTAAAATACATACATTAAAGTAGGTCAGGCCTACAGCTTAAATTTATTTTTTTTATCGTTGCAAAACAGGTTTGAGATAGTAGTAGATTAGGTGTGATTTTGTGTGTGATTAGGTGTGATTTATTATTGTATTAAACCAAGCTTTTCAAGCTATTTCTAAAACATTTCCATTTCAAACAAGTCTCCTTTACACTATACTCGGTCAATTCCTGCTGAGAACTACTTTTTCAACAACCAACAGTACCCTTTCTTTTTTCCATTATCACTTTGGTCGTGGGCTGTATGACAATGGAATTTCTAGTCTATATATTAGGATTATAGCGTGTGAGCTTTCTGCGTGCCACACTCTTCAGTACTATTTCCTATGATAACAGCTAAATCTATTCATGCTTCCGTTCATAGGTCAAAGCAATGGTGAAATAACAATAAACCACAATAGCTAATTTAGCTACATGCATTAGCTCAGTCTATAATTGACTGGTTGTATTGAAAATATTAACTATTTCACTAGGGATTTCATTGCTTTTTCAGATGGAGTTAATAAATTCTTATTTTGGGTATTTTAGCTGTAAAATCATAGTCTCTCTCATATAACTTCAATTTAAAGTTTTTTGAACATAGCTTTGCACAAGTATCAATGCATTCAAAAAACAAAGACAATGTTTAAAATTTTTTTAGTTTGGTGAAACCGGTTACAAAAAATTCTATCGTTTTACAGTTTCACAGAAACACAGAAAGATTTAATACATTCCAATCTAGGGTATCTTTACTGTAAAATCAAAGTTTCTGGCATACAACATCAATTTAAAGCTTTTTATAACCAGCAAAAAGTTTGCTGGTTATAGCAAAATCAGCAAAAGAATCAATGCAGCTGAAAAAAACAGAAAAATGTTTAATATTTTTGTAGTTTGGTGAAACTAGCTGCAAAAAATTCTATCGTTCTTGCGGTTTGACCAAAACACGGACACATGTTACCAAATAATTTACAAAAAATATAGTAGCCAAAATGTCATTGGTCAAGTGTTGAAGTATTTCATTTGTAGAAATACGTTTGAGTCACTGTTTATAATAATTCCTTCATTCATCTTAAATTGGAAATGAAAAGACTCAAAACCACAATTTTATCCTACGTTTTGTGAGTAAAAGAAAAACTATGCAACTGGTTTGTTTTTGACAAAATGGTGACCAAACTTTCTAAATTTATTATCGCAAAGTTTTGGGTAGATCTGATAACACTGCGAAATGTTATCGTTGTTTTTGTGCAGGTACAAAGGGAGTTGTTATAATGACTGTTCTATCGCTTATATAGAATGAATGATATTATCAAGCTTATCAAGCATCAAGCTTATAAGCTATCAAGCTTATAAATACGCTTTTTGTCACTGAGCAGACAAACCATAAAGCTAGTGCTTAGTACTAAATTCTGGTGAAAAAATTATATGCAGTGATATAGAAGTCTTACAAAAGCGAATGTGGGTGCCAACATGGGACTGAAATGATGTCTTCGGTTTGGCGCATATCAAGTAACCAGTTGCGTCCCTTAGGACATCTTCTTGGTCATAGATTATTCATCAATGCAGTAATTCTAAAGGGAAGGGTTGTTGGATTTGACTCAAGTCATTTTGCTCATTGAAAATAGAATTCGACTAAATTCCTATAAGGTGACAGTAAAGAATCGATTCAATTCTTACTGGTAGGATGCTCCGAGTCAATAAAATTCTCAAGTAATCAAAAGATACTAAAAAATCGACTCTTTTTCAATTAATTAGTGAAGTGATGCTTACTCAAGAATACGCGTTAACTACACTGTAGACTACCCATCTCTGGTAAATACGCTGTAGACTACCCATCTCTGGTAAATACACTGTAGACTACCCATCTCTGGTAAATACACTGTAGACTACCCATCTCTGGTAAATACACTGTAGACTACCCATCTCTGTTAACTACACTGTAGACTACCCATCTCTGGTAACTACACTGTAGACTAACCATCTCTGTTAACTACACTGTAGACTACCCATCTCTGGTAACTACACTGTAGACTACCCATCTCTGGTAAATACACTGTAGACTACCCATCTCTGGTAAATACACTGTAGACTACCCATCTCTGGTAAATACACTGTAGACTACCCATCTCTGGTAAATACACTGTAGACTACCCATCTCTGTTAACTACACTGTAGACTACCCATCTCTGGTAACTACACTGTAGACTAACCATCTCTGTTAACTACACTGTAGACTACCCATCTCTGGTAACTACACTGTAGACTACCCATCTCTGGTAAATACACTGTAGACTACCCATCTCTGTTAAATACACTGTAGACTACCCATCTCTGGTAAATACACTGTAGACTACCCATCTCTGGTAAATACACTGTAGACTACCCATCTCTGGTAAATACACTGTAGACTACCCATCTCTGGTAAATACACTGTAGACTACCCATCTCTGGTAAATACACTGTAGACTACCCATCTCTGGTAAATACACTGTAGACTACCCATCTCTGGTAAATACACGGTAGACTACCCATCTCTGTTAACTACACTGTAGACTACCCATCTCTGGTAAATACACTGTAGACTACCCATCTCTGGTAAATACACTGTAGACTAACCATCTCTGTTAAATACACTGAAGACTACCCATCTCTGGTAAAGACACTGTAGACTACCCATCTCTGGTAAATACACTGTAGACTAACCATCTCTGCTAAATACACTGTAGACTACCCATCTCTGTTAACTACACTGTAGACTACCCATCTCTGTTAACTACACTGTAGACTACCCATCTCTGGTAAATACACTGTAGACTACCCATCTCTGGTAAATACACTGTAGACTAACCATCTCTGTTAAATACACTGTAGACTACCCATCTCTGGTAAATACACTGTAGACTACCCATCTCTGGTAAATACACAGTAGACTAACCATCTCTGTTAAATACACTGAAGACTACCCATCTCTGGTAAATACACTGTAGACTACCCATCTCTGGTAAACACACTGTAGACTAACCATCTCTGCTAAATACACTGTAGACTACCCATCTCTGTTAACTACACTGTAGACTACCCATCTCTGTTAACTACACTGTAGACTACCCATCTCTGTTAACTACACTGTAGACTACCCATCTCTGTTAAATACACTGTAGACTACCCATCTCTGTTAACTACACTGTAAACTACCCATCTCTGGTAAATACACTGTAGACTACCCATCTCTGGTAAATACACTGTAGACTAACCATCTCTGTTAAATACACTGTAGACTACCCATCTCTGGTAAATACACTGTAGACTACCCATCTCTGGTAAATACACTTTAGACTACCCATCTCTGTTAAATACACTGTAGACTACCCATCTCTGTTAAATACACTGTAGACTACCCATCTATGGTAAATACACTGTAGACTACCCATCTCTGTTAAATACACTGTAGACTACCCATCTCTGTTAAATACACTGTAGACTACCCATCTCTGGTAAATACACTGTAGACTAACCATCTCTGGTAAATACACTGTAGACTACCCATCTCTGGTAAATACACTGTAGACTACCCATCTCTGTTAAATACACTGTAGACTACCCATCTCTGGTAAATACACTGTAGACTACCCATCTCTTGTAAATACACTGTAGACTACCCATCTCTGGTAAATACACTGTAGACTACCCATCTCTGTTAAATACACTGTAGACTACCCATCTCTGGTAAATACACTGTAGACTACCCATCTCTGGTAAATACACTGTAGACTACCCATCTCTGTTATTTACACTGTAGACTACCCATCTCTGTTAAATAAACTGTAGACTACCCATCTCTGGTAAATACACTGTAGACAACCCATCTCTGGTAAATACACTGTAGACTACCCATCTCTGTTAACTACACTGTAGACTACCCATCTCTGGTAAATACACTGTAGACTACCCATCTCTGTTAACTACACTGTAGACTACCAATCTCTGGTAAATACACTGTAGACTACCCATCTCTGTTAAATACACTGTAGACTAACCATCTCTGGTAAATACACTGTAGACTACCCATCTCTGGTTAATACACTGTAGACTAACCATCTCTGTTAAATACACTGTAGACTACCCATCTCTGTTAAACACACTGTAGACTAACCATCTCTGGTAAATACACTGTAGACTACCCATCTCTGTTAAACACACTGTAGACTATCCATCTCTGGTAAATACACTGTAGACTACCCATCTCTGTTAACTACACTGTAGACTACCCATCTCTGGTAAATACACTGTAGACTACCCATCTCTGTTAACTACACTGTAGACTACCCATCTTTGTTAAATACACTGTAGACTAACCATCTCTGTTAAATACACTGTACACTACCCATCTCTGTTAAATACACTGTAGACTACCCATCTCTGTTAAATACACTGTAGACTACCCATCTCTGTTAACTATACTGTAGACTACCCATCTCTGGTAAATACACTGTAGACTACCCATCTCTGTTAAATACACTGTAGACTACCCATCTCTGTTAACTACACTGTAGACTACCCATCTCTGTTAACTACACTGTAGACTACCCATCTCTGGTAAATACACTGTAGACTAGCCATCTCTGGTAAATACACTGTAGACTACACATCTCTGGTAAATACACTGTAGACTACCCATCTCTGTTAAATACACTGTAGACTACCCATCTCTGTTAACTACACTGTAGACTACCCATCTCTGGTAAATACACTGTAGACTAAATATCTCTGTTAAATACACTGTAGACTACCCATCTCTGTTAAATACACTGTAGACTACCCATCTCTGGTAAATACACTGTAGACTACCCATCTCTGGTAAATACACTGTAGACTATCCATCTCTGTTAAATACACTGTACACTACCCATCTCTGTTAACTACACTGTAGACTACCCATCTCTGGTAAATACACTGTAGACTACCCATCTCTGTTAAATACACTGTAGACTACCCATCTCTGGTAAATACACTGTAGACTACCCATATCTGGTAAATACACTGTAGACTACCCATCTCTGTTAAATACACTGTAGACTACCCATCTCTGTTAACTACACTGTAGACTACCCATCTCTGTTAACTACACTGTAGACTACCCATCTCTGGTAAATACACTGTAGACTACCCATCCCTGTTAAATACACTGTAGACTACCCATCTCTGTTAACTACACGGTAGACTACCCATCTCTGGTAAATACACTGTAGACTACCAATCTTTGGTAAATACACTGTAGACTACCCATCTCTGGTAAATACACTGTAGACTACCCATCTCTGGTAAATACACTGTAGACTACCCATCTCTGGTAAATACACTGTAGACTACCCATCTCTGTTAAATACACTGTAGACTACCCATCTCTGTTAACTACACTGTAGACTACCCATCTCTGGTAAATACACTGTAGACTAACCATCTCTGTTAAATACACTGTAGACTACCCATCTCTGTTAAATACACTGTAGACTAACCATCTCTGTTAAATACACTGTAGACTACCCATCTCAGGTAAATACACTGTAGACTACCCATCTCTGGTAAATACACTGTAGACTACCCATCTCTGGTAAATACACTGTAGACTACCCATCTCTGTTAACTACACTGTAGACTACCCATCTCTGTTAACTACACTGTAGACTACCCATCTCTGGTAAATACACTGTAGACTACCCATCTCTGGTAAATACACTGTAGACTACCCATCTCTGGTAAATACACTGTAGACTACCCATCTCTGGTAAATACACTGTAGACTACCCATCTCTGGTAAATACACTGTAGACTACCCATATCTGGTAAATACACTGTAGACTACCCATCTCTGTTAAATACACTGTAGACTACCCATCTCTGTTAACTACACTGTAGACTACCCATCTCTGGTGAATACACTGTAGACTACCCATCTCTGGTAAATACACCGTAGACTACCCATCTCTGGTAAATACACTGTAGACTACCCATCTCTGTTAACTTCACTGTAGACTACCCATCTCTGTTAAATACACTGTAGACTAACCATCTCTGTTAATTACACTGTAGACTACCCATCTCTGTTAACTACACTGTAGACTACCCATCTCTGTTAAATACACTGTAGACTACCCATCTCTGGTAAATACACTGTAGACTACCCATCTCTGGTAAATACACTGTAGACTACCCATCTCTGTTAAATACACTGTAGACTACCCATCTCTGTTAAATACACTGTAGACTACCCATCTCTGGTAAATACACTGTAGACTACCCATCTCTGGTAAATACACTGTAGACTACCCATCTCTGGTAAATACACTGTAGACTAACCATCTCTGTTAACTACACTGTAGACTACCCATCTCTGGTAAATACACTGTAGACTACCCATCTCTGTTAAATACACTGTAGACTACCCATCTCTGTTAAATACACTGTAGACTACCCATCTCTGGTAAATACACTGTAGACTACCCATCTTTGGTAAATACACTGTAGACTACCCATCTCTGGTAAATACACTGTAGACTAACCATCTCTGTTAATTACACTGTAGACTACCCATCTCTGGTAAATACACTGTAGACTACCCATCTCTGTTAACTACACTGTAGACTACCCATCTCTGGTAAATACACTGTAGACTACCCATCTCTGGTAAATACACTGTAGACTACCCATTTCTGGTAAATACACTGTAGACTACCCATCTCTGTTAAATACACTGTAGACTACCAATCTCTGGTGAATACACTGTAGACTACCCATCTCTGGTAAATACACTGTAGACTACCCATCTCTGGTAAATACACTGTAGACTACCCATCTCTGTTAAATACACTGTAGACTACCAATCTCTGGTGAATACACTGTAGACTACCCATTTCTGGTAAATACACTGTAGACTACCCATCTCTGTTAAATACACTGTAGACTACCAATCTCTGGTGAATACACTGTAGACTACCCATCTCTGGTAAATACACTGTAGACTACCCATCTCTGTTAAATACACTGTAGACTACCCATCTCCGGTAAATACACTGTAGACTACCCATCTCTGGTAAATACACTGTAGACTACCCATCTCTGTTAAATACACTGTAGACTAACCATCTCTGGTAAATACACTGTAGACTATTCATCTCTGGTAAATACACTGTAGACTAACCATCTCTGTTAAATACACTGTAGACTACCCATCTCTGTTAAACACACTGTAGACTACCCATCTCTGGTAAATACACTGTAGACTACCCATCTCTGTTAACTACACTGTAGACTACCCATCTCTGGTAAATACACTGTAGACTACCCATCTCTGTTAACTACACTGTAGACTACCCATCTCTGTTAAATACACTGTAGACTAACCATCTCTGTTAAATACACTGTAGACTACCCGTCTCTGTTAAATACACTGTAGACTACCCATCTCTGTTAAATACACTGTAGACTACCCATCTCTGGTAAATACACTGTAGACTACCCATCTCTGGTAAATACACTGTAGACTACCCATCTCTGGTAAATACACTGTAGACTACCCATCTTTGGTAAATACACTGTAGACTACCCATCTCTGGTAAATACACTGTAGACTACCCATCTCTGGTAAATACACTGTAGACTACCCATCTCTGGTAAATACACTGTAGACTACCCATCTCTGTTAAATACACTGTAGACTACCCATCTCTGTTAACTACACTGTAGACTACCCATCTCTGGTAAATACACTGTAGACTAACCATCTCTGTTAAATACACTGTAGACTACCCATCTATGTTAAATACACTGTTGACTACCCATCTCTGTTAAATACACTGTAGACTACCCATCTCAGGTAAATACACTGTAGACTACCCATCTCTGGTAAATACACTGTAGACTACCCATCTCTGGTAAATACACTGTAGAATACCCATCTCTGTTAACTACACTGTAGACTACCCATCTCTGGTAAATACACTGTAGACTACCCGTCTCTGTTAACTACACTGTAGACTACCCATCTCTGTTAAATACACTGTAGACTACCCATCTCTGTTAACTACACTGTAGACTACCCATCTCTGTTAACTATACTGTAGACTACCCATCTCTGGTAAATACACTGTAGACTACCCATCTCTGGTAAATACACTGTAGACTACCCATCTCTGTTAACTACACTGTAGACTACCCATCTCTGGTAAATACACTGTAGACTACCCATCTCTGGTAAATACACTGTAGACTACCCATCTCTGGTAAATACACTGTAGACTACCCATCTCTGTTAACTACACTGTAGACTACCCATCTCTGTTAAATACACTGTAGACTACCCATCTCTGGTAAATACACTGTAGACTACCCATCTCTGGTAAGTACACTGTAGACTACCCATCTCTGGTAAATACACTGTAGACTACCCATCTCTGGTAAATACACTGTAGACTACCCATCTCTGGTAAATACACTGTAGACTACCCATCTCTGGTAAATACACTGTAGACTACCCATCTTTGGTAAATACACTGTAGACTACCCATCTCTGGTAAATACACTGTAGACTAGCCATCTCTGGTAAATACACTGTAGACTAACCATCTCTGGTAAATACACTGTAGACTACCCATCTCTGGTAAATACACTGTAGACTACCCATCTCTGTTAACTACATTGTAGACTACCCATCTCTGGTAAATATACTGTAGACTACCCATCTCTGTTAAATACACTGTAGACTAACCATCTCTGGTAAATACACTGTAGACTAACCATCTCTGGTAAATACACTGTCGACTACCCATCTCTGTTAACTACACTGTAGACTACCCATCTCTGTTAACTACACTGTAGACTACCCATATCTGGTAAATACACTGTAGACTACCCATCTCTGTTAAATACACTGTAGACTACCCATCTCTGGTAAAGAGGGACAAGAATATTTTTATAAGTTTTGAAACTCGACTTTAAAAAGATTGAAAATTGTCTGTGTAATATCCCTCTCCGCTTAGCTTTCCGTAGAAACATTAGTTACAACAAAATCACAGTCACCATCTAAATCATCAGATTCATTGCTACTTTTACTTCTCAAGGAATTCAAGGTCTATTGAGATAAGATATTTACAACATGTTATGCACAAAGTCGAGATTGAATTTTTTCAAAATCGACATCCATCTTGATATTAAAAGTACTGAATCAATCAATGAAATGCCTTTTTGTTTATTTTTTGTAAAAATGCCTGTAGGCCTACTCTTACTAGATACCAATTTTGCTAATGACACATCGAGTGGCTCCTAAAGTTTCATCCTGTACAAAGGGAACAATGCTGCTTGTCACCAATGTGACTTGCTATTGCTAAATAGCTAAAATAAAAGCCACATAATTTTGAGTATATGTTTTAATTGTTTACCATCAACATAGACAAACAAAGAAGGCAGCAAAAAGAAGCCGCCAGAGAGTGACGAGCGAAAACAGCTCTGAGCGGAGTATTTGAATTTTTTCAAAGAGTTTATCACGCTATAAGGGTGTATAAAAAATGGAGGAAAAGTCAACATGGGTTTCTCTTGGTGTTGTTTAAGGTCTACCATAGACTAAAATGAGTTGTTGATTGTTTGTGTTGAAAAAGGGTGAATATACCAAAAATATCCAACCACGAAACCTTTACAGGTTGTACTAGTACTCCAATTTTTTGTTTCAATTTACTCATCTGCTTTTTAATTTATCATCTACTAATGGAACATGATGTTACGCATAACTAAATTTTCAGCAGTAATATTGCTTTGCTCTATCACCACTACTTTTTGGCAGTCTTTCAATCAATCAATCTCTCTGAGGCAAATATTTTTCATCAAAAGTAGAAAATAACTAAAGTAAAACATTCTAAAAATTGAATTGAAAAAATTAAATTAAAATTAACAAAGCCTGAGTTGAAAAATATTATGAAATGAAAATCTCTTTTTTCAATACTGAAAGCATTTCATAGATTGATCTTGAAATTTAAAACCTCCAAACAGTTTAAATGATTTATCCAATGTGAAATTCATACTAACACATAAACACTCACATCTTTAAGTAGTTCTTGAGCTATTATGTAATCTCCTCTTTCTTTACCGCAATGAGCTGCCAACAGCTTCCAAAGAGCATGCTTCCCTTTTCGTGTGAGAATGAAATAATTGAAGAAACGAAACGCTGTTTTATAATTTGTGGTGTAATATAGGAGGTAGGCGCAAAGTTCAGCTCGTTTTTGTCGAATACTTTTGCTGTCGGGTAGGTTGCTTGTTTTTAGTGTGGTTTGATTGATGATCTCCCACAGAGCATCGTCGCTGTCACTGTCGAGTGGCTGATCTATAGATTTACTGACGGCCTTTTTAGCCGATTCATACTGTCCCGTAAAGTAAAGTACTTTGGCTAGCAACCAATGTTTCGTAAGAGAAACTGTTTTTTCTTCTTTTAGCAAAGAGAGGTTAGTGAGAGTCATCTCTTCAGGCATTCCAGGACAAACCATATGTTTGATTTCTACAAGTAAGTAGCCCATAAGTACAAATAAGTGGGTGGGAACTGTGTACACTGTATCTTCCCTTCCTTTATGGTACTTGTCAATTTGGACATCATTTGTCTGAGAGCTTGACTGGAGATAAGCAGAGGTTCGTAAGTAAATGGCAGTTGCTAGAAGAATATCTAGGTACTTTTGATTCTCTGTTGACAAGATGCGACGCTGATGCATTTCTGGCCAAATATCCCACGAGTACTTAGAGTGTAATCCTAGACACATTTTCATGTTATTTGCTAGTAGAGTTGGGTAACGGAAAATCTTCTCTTTTACTCTGACATTCAGATTATCTGGAGGTTGAAACTTGACAAAGTCAGGCACAAATGAAAACTTTGCAATATCCTTTCGAAATAAACCAAGGCGTTTTTGTTGGACAGTTTTCTTTCCATTCAACACAGAATTTTCATAATGTTCTCTGGCTGAAATAAACTGATCAAAGAGTAGGCTACTATCAAGGGATTCACCATTAGAAAGAATGACTACAGTGGAAGATAACATGTCTGATTTGTCTGCAAGTTTACCTAATTCTGCCTCGGCTTCTGTTTGGTAGAGATCCATCAACCTGTCAACTGTAAAAGTCAGAGTGTGGCCTTCTTCTCTGCCATTACCTGTTGGAATATTTCCAGAATTTTTAGTTATTCCATCTATTCTGTAGCCGGTTGTGAATTGTTTCATTTGGCTATCAAGATGCTCATTGCCTTGGCGTTCCTCGATATCAAATCCTTTGAGCGGACTCTCTCCCAGATTCCCTATCCTAAAGTAGGTGTCAACAGCTAATTTTTCAAAGTAGTCTGATTCTTTTTCCACGATGATGGCATATTCTAAATCAGAGTAGGGAGTTGCTTCTCCTTTGGCAATTGATCCTAGCCCTATCACTGCAAATTGGCATGGCGGATATTTTCCTCCTTGTTTTAGTATAGTAACACTATCTTGGAGAATTATTCTCGACACTTTGATAAGTCCATCAGTACATGTTCTACTTGCTTGAAATAGTTTCTGACAGAATTCTTCAGCATTTGTTAAACTTCTTTCACTGAATAACCCATCTGTGTCTAAAGCCTCAACTGAGCTGTCTAAACCAGCAAAGTTCTCTCTAGTTTCTTCTCTGTAGTTTGTCAGAAGTCGTTTGTGTTCATTGATTAACTGTTGATGCTGATCAAAACTTAGAGGATGGTTTCCTTTGTACCAACTTTTTTCTATTTCATATACAAGTCTACGTCTTGCTGGAGTTAAGTCTTGAGCGAGGCAGAAGTTAGCTAGCCCGTGAGCCTAAATATTGTAAATAATTTATAGCAAAATACTAACATTTTTGTGTTTCATAGCATCAGATAGGAGTAAATCTGATTTATGATTAAAACCAAGTTACTCTAATCACTATAAACACAAGACGTGAGATTCTAATAAATTGTATAACATTTTACAGTCATTTACATTTGTTTATATCTATTGAAATTAATGAATTTTACAATTAAAATATTTATTCACTGTGATTAAAAATAATAACAACTCAAAGCCAATGTATTTCTCATTAAAAACAATTAAAGACTTGATAAACTCAATGTTACAGAAACTATCTATAGACTAAGCTGAAGTCTAAAGAATCTCAAAGGGGTTTCTGAGAATATCTCACATTAGCAGTAAAGAAGTTATAAAGGAGTTTTTATTGTGTCACAAAAAATTGTCCTAAATCATAGCTACAACAAATATATTAGGAAATTTTTATAACCAACAATATTACGTTGATTTTTGAGCCATAATTGACAATTCAAAGTTTTCAACAGATAGCACCATGATCAGTTAGCCGTAATCTAACATTAAGTGTATATCTTTTTATTGCCTAAATTAAAAAAATAATTGGTTTAATTGCATATAAAATAGCGTATAATATATTGGATTGAAATTTGAATATTTCGTAAAATCATCAATTTTCCATTCATATCATGCTAAACAGAGTGGTGTAAATACTCGCTGCTCACGAATAACAATTAAATTATGCTGCAGTATTTTCCTCTATGATTCATCATCTCATTGGGTTCAGTCTCCTTGCATACCTTTTACATTTTACACTAGTTAATCTGAATTATTTTAAACTTACCTGTAGATAGTGTCTCCAATTGCAAGACTGCTCTGCCTTCTCTTTGTAAGTCCTAGCTAACCATTCTATGTAACAAAACACATCCATTAGATACTCAGTCTTTCTTCTTTCTCTACAATAATTGGAAATCATAGATGTGGAAAAAAGGAGACTTTTATTACTAAATATTGGTGTGTAAGTAAAAGGTTTTACAGAGTAAAATATGTTCTTATTTAGGGCTGACTCACCATCTTTGTTATCATATCAGCAGCCGGTAAAAAAATATTGAAATCAATAGCCAATTAGATCAGCTCTATCAGCTCTCTGTAAGGAACATATAACATGTATAAATCATTTTTATATATGAAACTCTAGTATACTATGATGTAATTGGTAAGATACGCTTGCAGTGAAAGATGCTGGGAGCATTTAGCAATGTTCAAATTTAAAACATTTTACAAATACCTACTGTTACACCGAAGCTGTGGTTCACCGTTCTAGATTAAAACTCAGTTATTTGAGCGAAAATCATACCAAAAAGGAGATAAAGAGAGTGTATCTTTTTATCTGTTAAAATATTCTCAAAGCAATACTGGCAAAACTAGCCGAAATAGATACATATAAAATATTCAAAGGTTTATGAGTTCCTGAAGTTTCTTTAACTCCATTTAATGCATTTCATTGCTAACAAGCATTTAAAGTGAATACCGTAAAACCTCTAACTGAAAGCAACCTCTATTTGACCCTCACTATAAAAGAAAGGTTCAAAAATAGAGCACTAACATTTAATTGTACGTCCCCTTCCTTTGACCGCCGCTTTGACACTCTTTAATCTTTACGAAACAATAATAGCAAGTGATCAGTAGAAAAGTGTTCCCAAAATTGTAGTAATAATCACTTGGTTACATCAATAACAATTAATTCTTTCGTTGTTTCTGCTTGTATCGAATTCCATTTTACAACTTCAAAGCTTTTTGGTTTTTCCGTTAAAATTTGAAAAGCAACACCTCAAAAATAATTACTAACTGTGTCAGGCTAATAGTTGTTCTTTGCCCAACACGGTCTTGATACTTCAACGTATGTGACAATTGGTTGGTTTACATTTACAATGGTATATGAATGACTTGTTTGAGGCTAAAAGCTATGCTTAGTGCCCACCCGGCTAAAAGCTTAGTGAGCATCCGGCGACAAGTTTATCATTACTTGTACGAAATGCAACGCGCAAGTTTTGCTCTGCTAAAAAATTTGTTTTGGACCCTGACATCGACTAGTTCAACAGTGCAAAAGAAAACTTGAGGTCAGAAAAAATTGTAGAAGAATTTGAACAGCCAGAAAAAGATGTTTGTTCCATTGAATGCAACAATCAGAATTCAACTGTCTGAGCGAATGATGCAAATATTTTTGTTTCAAACTTTTTAATTGTTGTTTCTGCATGTATTATAAGTATGGTTTAAATATGTCATTTGTTTTGAATATATATTAGTAGCATTTGATAGACTATCATATGGAGTGCCATTTGTAAAATTTTGTGATATTCACACTATAAAAACATATTTAGTATATCAGTTTACATGTTTAATATGTGAAGATTCATGTTTAGTATGCTAACTTACATATTTAGTATGCCAACTGACATGTTTAGTATTTGAAGATTCGTGTTTAGTATGTCAGTTCACATGTTTTATATGGCAAGGTTCATGTTTAGTTTGCTAATTTACATGTTTAGTATGTGAAAATTGTTGTTTAGTATGTCAAAATTCATGTTTGGTATGCTAACTTTAACGTTTTATATTGCGAAACGCGCATGTTCGCTATTCCGTTGCGATCCTGTTTGATATGCCAATACACATGTTTGTTATTCAACTTTTATTTTATATGCGATCTCCTTTTTATTACATTTCGAAGAAATGCTCCTAAGTCAATCGCGCCCTTTTTACACGTAGCCCGCGGCCCATCGCTAAATAGTTGGCAAACTATTTAGCGTAAGTAGTCAGTAGTCGTAACTCAGTAAGTCGACGGATAACTTCCCCAATATATTAGAAATAAAAAGGCCGATGAAGAAATCCACGTCGTTGTTACTACAAAACAGAACAGCAACCTACAATACTCACTTGCTGAGGTAAAGAAAATCAGATGTAGAAAGTTGAGTCTTAATAGAATCTTGCCTTACCTTTTTTTCAAAGTCCAAGTAACTTGAATTTGAAAGATTTTTTTATTAAACGAACGAATGTGGCAAAGCTAGCTTCGGATGCACGCGGTGAGGAAATCTCGCTAGTGTCTTCGCTCTCCAGGGTCATCGATCAAAATTCTCCAAGTTTGCCAACTATTTAGCGATGGGCCGCGGGCTACGTGTAAAAAAGGGCGCGATTGACTTAGGAGCATTTCATCGAAATGTAATAAAAAGGAGATCGCATATAAAATAAAAGTTGAATAACAAACATGTGTATTGGCATATCAAACAGGATCGCAACGGAATAGCGAAAATGCGCGTTTCGCAATACAAAACATTAAAGTTAGCATACCAAACATGAATTTTGACATACTAAACAACAATCTTCACATACTAAACATGTAAATTAGCATACTAAACATGAACCTTGCCATATAAAACGTGTGAACTGACATACTAAACACGAATCTTCAAATACTAAACATGTAAATTGGCATACTAAATATGTAAGTTAGCATACTAAACTTGAATCTTCACATATTAAACATGTAAACTGATATAATGAAAATGTTTTTATAGTGTGAATATCACAAAATTTTACAAATGGCACTCCATAATATCAGTATATAACTCATAAATCTGTAGATTTATAGCATGTTATTTGATATCAACCTTGCGTTTATCTTAACTCAGTTTACAATGGATTGACACTCATAACTTCTTTTTTATTGAACATAAAAAACTAGTTTTAGCTGTAAACTGTAGTAAAAATATCAATAAGTGCAATGCGCTTTTATGCAACATTGTTAAATATAATTATAAAATATAAATATGCTTTCAAAGTTAAAATGAAATAAAAAGTTTTAGGCTACAACAAAATGCAAAGTAGGGCCCAGGCTATAAAAATTATCGTTGGTTAATTAAAAGCAATTGATATCTACTGGTAAAGATATTTCTTGGCATCCCACTGTATATTCATTTAAAGGTCTTTGACAAAATGTGCAAAATTTAGGCAACATTCGCTTCACCCGTAAAAGGATTTTATTTAACTTTTCAAAAATTTTGACGAGCTATTTGAAAAATGCAACATTAGCCCCTATTTGATGGCCACCTCCATTTGACCACTGCTCTAAGACAAAAGTTGAAAAACTGAGCGGCATGGCGTTCAAATAGAGGTTTTATGGTAATTTCTGTTGATTACATAGCGCCACTTGAAGCAGTATTTCTAAGGTGTGCACAGTGAAACGATCATTTCTATAAAAGTTATGTTTGCGTCAAGCGTTAGTGGTAAGATAATAGGGGCTTTCAACCTCTAAACAAGCTTCATGATAGTTGCTAAGAGAAAGTAAGCAGCTCGCTTTCGGGTGATTTTATAAACGTAGAGTCTATTCACAAGCATTCAAATATGAACAATAAGCTACGTAGAAAAATCAACAATCTGAGATGTAAAGAATAGAAACCACGTTAAAAATAATGTAAACAGAAGAAATCTATCATCTGTAAAGAAATAAAGGAATGGTTCACAGGTGAACGAATCTTGCAAATTTACTAAAACTAAAACATCAGTTTCATTTGAGTGTCCACATCTCACCGGAAACTCTTTGAAAATATTGTGTCTTATTGATTCGGCAAATGACAAGGCAAACCATATTCTGCACACGTTCGAACATAACTTTCTTTGAGCCCCTACAGATCTCAGCGGACTCTCACTTGAAATTCTGTCTGTCTCATTGACTTGACCAATGATATGGCAAACTATACCCTACAGATATTGTAATGCTTTATTTTTGTTTAAAGTTTGTGTGGATTTTCAACTGACACTTTTTTATTATCAATATTACTTTAATATTATTTATAATTAGTTGAACAACCACATCATAGATAAATATATAGATAAGTAGTCAATACTTCACCTACTATTGATATTATGTACATGTAAGTCCTACTATTAAAGTAGAAGTATATGTTCCTGAATATAAATCACAGTGACTATGACAACTTCCTCAGAGTTTACTAAATGCCTGATGGTATAAAGGAAATGTCTAAATATTTTGGTAGAGAGCCAAGCTTTCAGAGAGATGTCAGCATTGGACAGAGAGAACCAAGCGCTATGCAGTCATTCACTCGAGGCACTTCTATATTACGACCTGACATGTCCTGCTAATCACCTGCTGAAACATGCCTATATGCGTTTTTTCACAATTTTAAACCCATTGCCAGCATGCAATGATAACAATATGTCACTAATCGCTAGGACACAGTTTCCGTCAATATATGCTTTAATTAATAGTTTTCGTCAACTATGTATAAATGTTTGTTGCTTCTAAGTGTTGTTTAAATAAAAATAATTTCTTAATGTGAAGGTCGCACTAAATAACTGTAACCGTGTGCAAACAATCTTACAAATGCTTTTCATCTTTTTGGCTGTCAAATATTTTATTAGTCCTGAAGCGTTTTACACTAAATTAATAAGTACATCCATTTAAGATTTGTATAATTTGCGATGGTTAATTCTGTCCATCATCAATTTTCCAGTATTTTTTTAATTCAAGAAAACTTAAAAAACTTATTATTTATAACGATCTAGTGTTTTAAATACTGTTATAGTATAGTAATGGCATCATTGCTAAATTTGCTCAAGAGTTATACACCAGATGGTTATTTGTGCTACTCATATCTCTTGTCTAATATAGATATGTTTCATTCTGCAAACTAGACCCCTGTCTGTTTGGTTCAGAAATTCTTAGTTAAATAGCAGAGTTATTTTTAACGTATAAGTTTACAGCTCACTATGTTTAGGTAAGATGAGATACAAATTACGTGATGAGATTTAATGTATATGAGATATTTTGAAGAAAGACAATGAAAATCAAGCACTAAACGCACTAAAAAATTATTACACTGATAAGGACTTCATAATTATAAAACTGGTTAGCTCTTTGTGAATAAGAGGCATAAGAGGTTCTGTGCCTGCTATTTGGAGATCCTGACTTGGTGGATACTACACATTTTTTGGAGCATTGTTATATATATATGAAATATTCTTTCAGCCTTTTCCTTTGGCTGGTTCACTCATTAGGAGTCACCAAACAAGCTGGAAAACCATATAGGGTGACCCTATTATCGAGTATTATTATGAAATATTAATATTATTTTTTGGGTATTAGAGACTAATTAAAGCAGGCTAGCAGCACATGCTAAAGGGGTGACACAATTCTAACCAAAGATTCAAATGAGCGCTTATCTACTGTATATTTATAAATATCTGTGTTTGTCTTATGTTTGTTGGTCTGTCATTCGTATGTGTTGTTATAACAATAAAGTGTTAGGAACAACAAATCCGGTTTGCACTGGAATTGAACTTTCACCCTTTAGGTCTGCAGACAGGCAAACTAAATCACCAGGCCACAGCAGCTAACTGCCATATAGATGAATACTTGTACACATACATACACCACATAATTATGCACCTGCCAACTTTTAATGCTGATTGGTTAAAATAGCACCCTTCACATCTCGGCATGCATGCTTAAAAGTTATGATCATTACATGTAACGCAGCGATTATTAAGCTGGCTTCTTACACGGCTCTTATTATAGTAAGCTACTAGCTTGAGTTATTCAAATTCATTTGGTAGTTATTTTATTATCGGAACATTGTCTGGTATTCTATGGCGCCTTACAGTGCCTCGCGTTGCGTGTTCGCAACTCGAGTTGTACAACTCGAGTTGCCGTGTTGTACAACTTGGCCTGGGTTTTTGATGAACTCGAGTTGTGTTACGCAAAACTAACACGGGTTCGTAGAGATAGCAATTTTTAGTGAGTAATTGGGATGTCTCATTTACAGAACATTTACAGAAATTTAATAAAAATAATTTAAATATATATACCCATTTAAATTATATATATTGGCAATATTTGCGCATATTTATTTTTATAAAAATAAAGAGACAAAAACAATTGTAGAATGTAAAAAGCAAACTAAAAAACAATCTATGTGGGAGCCAGGCCCCTTCTTTTTCAAATGAAAAAAGAGTGATCTCTCTGGAACCTGACAATAAACTGAATGAACACAGAAAAAGAACATAGTAATTATTTCAACGGCATTTGAGGATGCACCAAAAAAGTACTTTGCGTTCCATCTTCTCAAATGAGTTGTTGAACTCGAGTTGCTGTTGAAAGAACTCGGCTTGGATTTTGATGAACTCGAGTTGTGCAACTCGAGTTGTACAACTCGAGTTATATTTACACAACTTGAGTTTGCAACTCGAGTTGTACAACTCGAGTTGTACAACTTGAGTTGCAAACTCGGCACATTATAATTCGCCATTAACTCTAGTTTTACAGTACATACATACATAGTTTAATTTCTATTAGCTAACGGGTGCATATTGATGTACCATTGTTAATATAACCAGATCTACGGTTATGCTACCGTAATACAGATATATTGCACCTTACTTTTACAAAGTCGCATTGCGTGTTCACAACTCGAGTTGTGCAACTCGAGTTGTGAAAACGCAACATGAGGCACTGTAATGCACCATTTCTCCTCTAATGCCAGATATTCAGCTAGTCTATATATCTCAATGTGTGTCATTTGTCTGCTGATCTGTCATTCATGCCCAGTTATAGGGATACAGTTTTAGGAATGAAGAATCTGCTTTGCACTGGATTAGAATTTAGAAGCTCCGAGTCAACAAAGAAGCAAGCTAACTCACTACGCTACACCGCCTTTGCAATATTATATAATAATGGTACACAGACTTATACAGTGCTTGGGGAAATACTAGCATGCTGCAAGTTATCGATAATTATGCACGACGGGATATCACAAGCTTGCTTCAGACACAATAAATCGCTATTATGGTAAATTAGGACCTGAATTTACTCCAATTTATTATGCGTGCCCAGTGATGCATGGGTAACTACCCTACAGGATGAAAATATTTGTTGGGTATAAAATTTCGCGATTTTTCGAACAGTCAGTTCAGCGAATTATTAATTTCCATGAAATAATTAGTTCTATTTTTAATCACAAGGGAGGATAACTACTGCATCAAATTAAAAACTAGACGCTAGGCTAGTTTTTAATATAAATACTAAACGTAATTGAGTTCCAAAACATTTTTTAAATCATTGCTTGGGCTTTGAGCTAACACCATTGCCAATGCTTCACATTTCTTTACAAAATTTTTCAAGGTTGTCACAAGATATGCAGAATGGCGTCACGCAAAAAATAGCCGCTAGGCAGAAGCACTAAACGTTGCCGAGTTCCAAAACTTTATTAAAATCATCGCCGGGCTTCGAGTTTTATTGTCATTGCATCAAACTTTACAAAATTATTCAAAATTTTTACAAGTTATTCGGCATGGCTTCGTCATCACAAAAAAACTCTTTCCTAGTTTTTTACATTGAAATCAACTCCATCAATCTCTACTACCGAAGTTGATTATGATCATGATTCTGATCTGGACATTATGGTATGTATTTGATTTTCCATATTTAACTGCATTAGTTAATGCTTTTGTTTAAAAACCGATCGCTTTTGTCAAATACTTCAGCTATCGTTTCTGTACTTCCTTAACACTTATTAATATTTTTTCTTTTTTGTGTTTACTGCAGATTGAGAATGAAACAACCTACTCCGATTACAAAAACTAGAGACAAGTAGTAATATTCATCAAGGCAGGAATATTGGCAGAGAAGCAACCAGTCAACCTAGACACTTCCATCAACAACAACTCCTTGATATCGCTGCAGCAAACATGATTAAATTATATATTTGGTTTCATGTATAGAAATATTATACTTTATTACTTTACATTTCATGAAATCGAAAATTTTCCAGTCTTATCACGCTAACCAAATTCGTGTAAATACTCACTGCTTACAAACAAGAAACCAATTATGCTGCAGTATTTTACTCTATGATGTTGGTCTCCTTGTACTCAGTCTCCTTGTATACATTTTAATCTCCTTTTACATTTTACTCTAGTTAATCTGAAATATTGTAAACTTACCTGTAGATAGTGTCTCCAATTGCAAGACTGCTCTGCCTTCTCTTTGTAAGTTCTAGCTAACCATTCTAGGTAAAAGAGCACATCCATCAGGTACTAAGTCTTTCTTCTTTCTCTACAATAATTGGAAATCATAGATGTGGAAAAAGAGATACTTCTATTAGTAAAGATTGGTCTGTGTAAGTTTTGTGTAAGTCTGTGTAAAAGGTTTACAGAGTAAAATATGTTCTTATTCAGTACTGACTCACCATCTTTGTTATCAGATCAGCAGCTGGTGAAGAAGGTATTGTAATCAGTAGCCAACTAGACACACTATATCAGCTCTCATTAGGGAGGCTATAACATGTATAAGTCAGTCATATATATAAAACTCTAGTATACCATGATGTAATTGATAATATGTATTTGCAGTGATAGATGCTGAGAGCCTTTATCAATGTTCAAATTTAAAACATTCTAGAAATACTCACTGTGACACTGAAGCTGATTAAAACTCAGTTATTTGAGTGAAAATCATTCCAAAGAGAAAATAAAGAGAGTTTATCATTTGTTAAAATATTTTCAAAGCAATACTAGCAACAGTAGTTGAATTAAATAAACTATTCAAAAGATTATGAATTCCTGAAGTTCCTTTAACTCCATTTAATGTATTTCATTGTTAACAAGCATTTAAAGTGGATACCGTTAAACCTCTAACTAAACGCCACCTGTATTTGAACGCCACCTCTATTTGACCCCACTATAGGAGAAGAGTTAAAAATAGAGCACTACCTTTTAATTGAACGCCCCTTTTATTTGACCACCACTTTGACATCCTTTAATTTTTACGAACCCATAATAGCAGGTGATTAGTAACAAATGTCTACAAACACGTACTAATAATTGCTGGGTTACATCGATAGCAATTGATTATTTTGTTTCTGTTTATATCGAAATCTGTTTTTCAACTTTAAAGATTTTTGGTTTTTTGTTAAAATTTGGGAAGCAACACCTTAGAAATAATTGCTAACTGTATCAGGCTAATAATAGATCTTTGCTCAGCGTGGTCTTTATACTTTGATGTATGTGACAAACGGTCGGTTTACATTTACAATGGTATATGAATGACTTGTTTGAGGCTAAAAGCTATGCTTAGTGCCCACCCGGCTAAAAGCTTAGTGAGCATCCGGCGACAAGTTTATCATTACTTGTACGAAATGCAACGCGCAAGTTTTGCTCTGCTAAAAAATTTGTTTTGGACCCTGACATCGACTGGTTCAACAGTGCAAAATAAAGCTTGAGGTCAGAAAAAATTGTAGAAGACTTTGAACAGCCAGAAAATTATGTTTGTTCCATTGATTGCAGCAATCAGAATTCAACTGTCTGAGCGAATGATGCAAACATTTTTGTTTCAAACTTGTTAATTGTTGTTTCGGCATGTATTATAAGGATGAATCAAATATGTCATTTGTTTTGGAATATATATTAGTAGCATATGATAGACTATCAGTATATACATGTAACTAATAAATTTATAGATTTAAAGCATATTATTTGATATCATACTTGTGTTTATCGTAACTCAGCTTACAATGCATCGACACTCATAACTTCTCTTCTATCGAACATAAAAAGGTAGTTTTAGCTGCAAACTTTAGTAAGCATATCAATAAGTGCAATGAGTTTTATGCAATACTGTTACATATAATTATAAAAGAAAAATATGCTTTCAACTGACATGAACAATTTAAAGCTACAAAAAATTGCAAAGCAGGGCCCAGGCTATAATATCATCGTTGGTTAATTAAGAGCAATAGATATCTACTCAAAAGGGCAATTTCGCTCCACCCGAAGAAAAGTGCAAATATAAGTGACATTCGTTTCACTCGTAAAATGATTTAATTTAACTTATTAAAAACTCTGCTGAGCTATTTGAAAAATGCAACATCAGCCTATATTTGATTGCCACCTCCATTTGACCACTGGTATAAGGAATGGGTTGAAAAATAGAGCGCCATGACATTAAAATATAGAATTTATGGTAATTTCTTTTGATTACATAGCGCCGCTTGAAGCAGTCTTTCTAAGGTGTGCACAGTGAAAAGATCATTTCTATAAAAGTTAGGTTTGCGTCAAGCGTTAGTAGTAAGATAATAGAGGCTTTCAACCTCTGAACAAGCTTTATGGTAGTTGCTAGGAGAAAGTAAACAGCTCGCTTTCAGGTGATTTTATCTATTGAATCTATTTATAAGCATTCTATTAAGAACAATAAGTATGTAGAACAACACACAGTCTGAGCTGTGAAAAACAGAAACCATATTAATAATAATGTAAACAGAAGAAATCTATAATCTGTAAAGAACTAAAGGAATGGTTTACAGGTGAAAAAATCTCACAAATTGACTAAAAATAAAAAACATCAGTTTAATTTGAGTGTCCACGTCTCACCAGAACATCTCTGAAAGATTTTTGTTTTATTAATTCAGCAAATGACAAGGCAAACTATATTCTGCACACATTTGAACATAACTTTTTTGAGACCCCACAAATCTCAGCGAACTCTCACTTGAAATTTTGTCTGTCTCATTGACTTGACCAATGATATGGCAAACTATACCCTACAGATGTTGTAATACTGTAGTTTTGTTTGAAGTTTGTGTGGATTTTCAACTGACACTTTTTTTATTATCAGTATGAATTTAATATTAATTACTAGAAATTCTCCGGTCATACAGCCCACGACCAAAGTAGTAATGGAAAATGAAAGGGTACTGCCGGTTGAGAAATGCAAAATTAGCAGTCCAATGGCACTGCAGTGCAATAGGAGAACTGCAATGGTAGCTGCAATGGTAGCTGTAATGTACTGGGTGTTATTATGTACAACAAACAGCAGTAATGAAAACAAAATATTATATGTTTATATCTCTCGCATGCTCTAGGAGAAATGCAATATTAGAAGTAAAATGCACTGATATTATTAGAATAACCAATATTACTATGGTTCTTCTTCAACTAAGGAAGGGATACACAGTTAGAACTCGAATGCAATATGTTATCCACATACTCTGAGGGAATTCCAAGGCACCTTAGTGTCCCTCTTAAAACCCCTTATTGTAACATTTTTAAGATCATAGTTTTCATTTGTATCTATATACTAGAAATTTCCCTGTCATACAGCCCAAAGACCAAAGTGATATTGGATAATAAACGCGGTACTGGTGGTAGAGAAATGCAATATTAGCAGTCAAATGGCACATCAGTGCAGTAGGATAATTGCAATGGTAGCGGTAATGTACTGGGTGCGGGTGTTATTATGTACAAAAAACAGAAACAGCAATAATGAAAAGAAAATATTATATGTTTATATCTTTCCCCTGCAATAGGAGAAATGTAATATTAGAAGTAAAATGGCAAGCTGCTGTGTAATAAACACAGGCTGGGGGGCCTATATCATTGGTCATAGCAACCAATATGAAAAAGTTGTGATATTTATCTAGATTCATGTATTTCTATCTAAAAAATTATGCTGAATTTAAAAATCTAAACAGATTTTAGCTGGTATTTAGAGTTTAACATATTGCACACCATCGGTCACTGTATACTTTGATCTTGTAAATTTGAATGATTATTCTTATAACTAAATCTTATAATAATCTTATAAAATCGAGTAATTAGTCTTACAATTATATACTGTAATAATCTTATAAGAATTGTTAAAAAAATATCATTGTCATTTCCTTTACTTTCACTGCTTTGGACATCAGTTGGAATACCAAAGTACTCATTATAGGTGTCCAAAATGTCAGAGTCTGGTAGAATCGGCAAAAAAGAAACGATTACTTTTCAGTACTTCTAAATTTATTTCAGAAACCTTCGGCAATTGGACAATGCCATAGAATCATTAGAAAAAATATCATCGTCATTTCCTTTACTTTCACTCCTTTGGACATCAGTTGGAATATCAAAGTGTTCATTATAGGTGTCCAAAATGTCAGAGTCTGGTAGAATCGGCAAAAAAAGAAAAGGATTACTTTTCAGTACTTTTACATTTATTACAGAAACCTTTGGCAATTAGACAGTGCCATAGACTAGTGAAACGTGCTCGTTTTCTCGTGAAATGCGCGCGGCCTAATAGTTCCACAATGTGTCGCATGGCCTTATCTGCGCTTTGTTGGCCGGTCTTAATTTTGATTAAAAAAGACTTGTCAAGTTTTTATTGCGATTTTAGGCCAAATAAATCGGTCTATTTATGTATAATCCGATCAGATGTGTTAGTTTTAGAATATTGCGCCAACTTTTCAAAGACTTGGTAACATATTTAAATATGTTTATATGTGTTTTGTATCATTATTTTACTTAAACGGCTCTACACAAAATGGTTAAATCTTTTGATGGGATTTTGGTACAAGGGTTTGGTAACGGCCGTTGACGGATAGTTTTTCGGGAGTTGTGTGCGCATATGCATTTATCATAAAGCTCTCAAACAATCGCCTTGGTCGTGTTTGGTCGTGGGATAATTAGTTGAACAGCCATATTATAAATAAAGATATAGATACGTAGTCAATACTTCCCCTGCTATTGATATTATGTACATGTAAGTCCGAGCAAAAAGTAAAAGAATTAGTTCCTGAATATAAATCACTGTGACTATGACAACCTCCTCAGAATTCACTAAATGCCTGATGGTATAGAGGTAATGAGATTAGTGAGGAGACTGGGTAATTGTAGAAAATGTTCCACGAACATAAAAACAAGATAGATTACTGTGGTTAACATTATGACACCCACTCCTGTTGTGACACGCGACTTTATTGCATTATGATTTGCAAGATAATATAACATTACAATATACTAAGTGCAGAGTTTTTACCTTTGAGACAGACGTGTACCATAAACACTGAATCTAACTCAAATAAATTTAGTTTATTAAGCATATACTTGAATAAAGTTTTAGCATGTATTTTAGTAAACTTCAAACTTTTAACAAATTTTTATTATAATATTTTATTATAGTCATTTTTATTATAACAGATACCAGATGTAGGCTACCGAATAACGGTTACGGATAACTTGCCATGGCGAGTTCAGCAACGTGTATCTTTTAATAACGTACAGTATATAATCACTACACAAATCGTCAAATTTTAGGTTGGAGATGAATTATTACTGTGGGATGAAAAACAAATTTGTCGGAAACAAATTTGCCCTAACGAAAAAAGACGACGAAGCATCGTTTTGCATATACTAGGTCACAGAGTATTTATTAACAGGGCCAGTATAACGCGTGGAAGCAATGCTAAAATAATTAGCGTGTTATAGCATACGTTATACTGTGTATGAGACATTAGCAATCATGATTGCTGGTATGGTTCAGTGGTAGAGCGCTTGGATTTTAAATCTGTGTGTGCTATCTCCGTGAGTTCAACTCCTTGAGATTCCATAATTTCATTTCTAAGATTTTAATAACTATAGCTGAACGCACCTACACACCAATACTTAAAAACAAAGTATACCCTAGGACACTTATATTTCACTAGTATTTAGTTTTGTGAGTAGCATACAGAGTAAAATTTCACTGTACCTTAATTTTGCAGCTCTGATGAGTGCGTAAATTTAATGATGTGAAAATAAATGCAGTGGAACAAACATAATTAGATTGCTCAGGTTCAGTTCACCGCAGGCCTGTATTCACTGGTTGCAAGTTTGGGCGGCTAATGTTAGGCGACTAGTTATGAACACCTGGGAGTGTTGAGGGAGCGGTGTAAGCCCCCAACAGGTTTTTCTTATGTAGGGCCTCAACCGGGTCTCTTGTGGAAAGTTGAAAAAAAAATGTATCGGAAAGTATCAACATTTTTCTATTTTTTGAGATTTGCTTTATTTTAGGTGATGTGACTGTCAAAACGTTTTTAAATTAAAATAGGCAAAACTTGACCGCAGTTAAAATGCTCAGAAAAAGACATTTTTTTCTTTTGAGCGTTTAAACAAAGATCAATTTTGCCGATTTTATTTTAAGTTCATACGGATGTTTCTACGCTTTCGATGAGACATGGCCAAGCGGATGTTTGGTAAAACTTGATATTTTGCAAACTTTTATAAAGGTCGTTAACAAGAATATTTTGCCACTGATGATGATAATAATGACGCCTAAGAACTACTAAAAGTTGATGTTTGTCTCTATGGCTTCGAATAAAGTGATATTCTACATTGATAAAAACCGTCTCCATAGCCGTTGGGCAAATAACTTTTTGAATAAATGATGTTGAGGTCGAGTTATCTGAAGCAATTTATCATTGCCTGGGAACGGACCAAACAAATCCGTTCGAGTTAACCTCATGTTTGAGATGAAATGCTACCTTTTATCCGAGGGCGAGTTATCCGAGTTTGACTGTACTTAGCAGCGAATAGTTCCTAAAGGTTGGGACGACTCAGCCGGCCAGCTGCCCCAGAGAATACGGGCCTGGTTCATCGACAAGAAAAAAATTCAATTTGAGAGTAGTTTGTAATTGTGAACCGCAGGTAGAATGGTGTGGGCGAGGTCGATAATGCAATTTGATCGCTTGCTGCCATTTATTTCTTGGACTATCAATGAACAAAGCTATTTAATTTCGCGTTTCGCTCGTTCGTTATGATAGTTTAGTTTCGCACGTGAAATTTTCACAAAAGGATGATTCCGCGAAAACACAAAAATTAGATGAGGCGAATAAATAAGTGTCCTAGGGTAAATTGCACTGTGAAGTACCACAAAATAAAGCTGCCTACTTCAAGGATTTTACTTTTCACAGGTTATTTTTGAAAAGCAACTCGCTGATAAACGAGGGATGACTGTACTTTAATACTGAGGAGAAGTTGGAGAGGTCAAGAGGTCATGAGACATTTATTATGGTATTTATTTGTATTTAATGACGCTTAATCAGCTTGAGTTACTGTGGAAAACACATATTTAGTATTCAGCTACTCACCAGCTTATAATTAATTAACATTTTGTTATCCTGAGACACTGATAGACACATTTGTATAGCTGATATAATATAGTTGTTCACTTAGTTTGAATTGTATGAACCAGGATTTAGGTCTCAAAAGCCTCCCTGGACAATAGTAAATACTTTTAGACCAAATAAAATATATTGTAATATCTAGTACTCATCATACTTCATGACCCTTTTATGAAGATCAACTACCACTTGAGACATCAATATTTTAAACAAAAGAAGAAAACAAATAGAAGCTGGAACGAATGCAAGTTAGGTTAAACTTTTTGAAGAATGTTTTTAAAGATTTATAAGTATTTAAATATATTAAAGAATCATATATCTTAATTAGTGTACACAGAATAAAACCAGTAAAATAACCTGCCAAATCCTCCCATCTTTTGTACAGAACAGACTGAACACTCTTACTTACTACTAGGGCAAGGAAAACTAGTTTCATGACAACTTGTGCCCTCAAAAGTATCTATCGAAAAGCCAATATTTGCTGGAGTTCACTTTGACCTTTATCAAATACTGCAATACAACAATATTTATAGCTGTCAGTACTTACCAACCTCTCTTTAACCTTGGTCACTTTTACAGAATCAGAGACAGTAAAAGTTTTGGGTGAGATCAGCTCATGGCCTATCAACTTTAGTCAGGTTTGAAGACGAGAATAAATGTCACTCATAAATTATCATCTTAAAATAGTGTATCTATATTCTCACACAGGGTAGATGCGTGATAGAACTCCAGTCTGTGTCGCTGGCGGCTACCGCAGTGGCTTCAAGTACACAATCGATCATTTAGCCTACAACAAGACTTTTGCTAATAATAATGCAGCCAGTATCAGCACATCAAGGCCAGTTAACAACCAATCATCTAACAGATACAAAGGGAACATGTTTATTTTAATCGCCTAGCCTTTCTCGCCACTGTACGACTATGCTCATAATTTGTATATAGACATCAAGGCCAATTATCCAAGTTTATTGCGCACTTCTCCATTGAATTAAGTGACACAATATTGTTATTTGTCTAGTACTGAGATAAGTGCAAATGAAGTCATCGATTACCCAGCATATAGCAAATATATTGAGCTCATGAAAGTTGGTGTTTTAATAAATCAGGAAGAAGGAGAGATAGGAGCAATGTAGTCAGAGTTATGTAAGTGAGAGTGAGTAGTGGGTATGTTCATATCAGTCATATAACAATTAGAGAGTGACTGATGAGTTTGCATGTACTAGCTAGATGTGAATGAAAATACAAGAGCTAGTCAGATGAAAATAAGATAGCTATTTCTGAGTAAACTTGCACTAATTGAATGTGAATTGCGAAATTGACAGGAAGCATTCAGTATTCATGTTAGTTCATTTATTCATAGCACTTGAGCGTGTGTTGTGGTCAGTAAACTGTGTTGAACTTTGTATTTAGTCTGATCAGCTCAGTTAACTAACACACTGGTGGTACACTATGGATAGGCATACAGACGACTGCACTAATTGAATGTGAATTGCAAAATTGACAGGAAGCATTCAGTATTCATGTTAGTTCATGTATTCATGACATCTGATCATGTGTTGTAGTCAGTAAAACATGTTGAACTTTGTATTTAGTCTGATCAGCTCAGTTAACTAACACACTGATGGTACACTATGAATAGGCACACATGACGACTGTTACAAAGTGGCTGCTATTACTTCTACCAAATTGGTTTTCTTACTCTGCATTGCTGTTCATTCTTAGTAGTAAGCATCAGTCTATGTCACTTACAATATTCATTTCAATGTAATTATTACACTTGACAGTAAAACAAGCATTGTTACCAGCACGATCAGATGACATCTCCCTATAGGGGATAAGCACTATGCATGAAAAGACAAATGGAGTTTGAATTTGTTAGATATTAGAAAAACTGATGTTGTCTTATACAAGCAATCTAACTTATCTCTATGCAACTCTCTTACTTCATCCTACTTGCAAGTCTTAAACACAATCACTAGTTTAACATGTAGTCTCAATATCAATTAAGAGTTTTTACTGTAATGTTAACTACCTCATTTGTTGACGTTTTATGATATATTATAAACATCAAGTAGCTGTCCTTCATTCAGAGGTGTCTAGTACCTGTATTATGTTAGCAATAGTTTACTTTTTGCCAATTTCACCGGATAGAAGGCCCATCCGACATGAAATTAATAGGTGAAGCAGAATTCTTCACAGTATAGTCAGAGACATTGCCTTACCCTATTACATAAATAATGTAGAATGTATGTTTATGGAGCAATCATCTGTGTAAAATTTTGTGTTGATTTAAAGTCCATGTTGAAAGCAGCCCTTTGAAGACTTGCATTATCAAACAATCGTCTATAGAATTTAGGTTTGCGTCAAGTGTTACTAGTGATATAAAGAGGCATTCAGGCCTCTGAGCAAGCAAGTTAATTGCCGGGCTTTTTGATCAATTTATGAAGGCCAAATAGGTAAACAAAAATGCTGAATGTAAGCCAAGGCATACCAATAAGAACAATAAGTTATGAACCGGTGCAGTCTGAGCAGTGAAAGATAGAAATTGCGTATATTGGTAACATTATAAACACAAGAGGTCTATAATCTGTAAACGGTTGTCAACGGTTTATTATAATGATATGTGTGAGCAGTCGATATTAACATGTGCTCAATAAAGATGGAAATCTTGTATAAACTTCTTTCAAGCCATGGCTCTTTGGAAAAGGGCATAGAAAGCTGCTTAAACTTAAGTTAGTTTTGGCTATTCTGTATTCAGCTATTGTTAGGCGATTAACAATCAGTTGACTCATTTGATTGGAATTAACTAGGAGATTATTACAAGACAATTCAAATTAAGATTATTTTAACACTTTTTATAAATTGCTGTTTTTCAATCCATAGTATCCTACAGACATAGCATGGGAGTTAAGTTTCATATAGACCTTACCATCAGCTACTAACTAGACTCATATAAAATATATATAATGAAAGCAACTGAGGAATGCATAGGATTTAATGAACTTGCACATCTACACAATTGCGCAACTATATGTAAGTTTTAAACAGCACTGTGAATCATTACTGATGCTACAAATCACATGTTGATAATGCATTCAAGAAAGTTACTAGCAGGCTATATAGAGTTTTCCATGAGATAAATATAACCAGATGCTAGGCAACTCTGAGAGACATCCGTATCACTGTAGCTGAGCCATTGCGTAAGCTAAATAATGTACTAGCATGAGGTTGATAAACTATACAAAAGGTTTTATGGGTTCTCTATACGCCTCGGTTGACCAAGTCTTTCACTTTGTATATTTTAACTATTCAATACTATTTTGTGCATGTTTCCTAAAAAAATCGAGTTGAAAATCTTTGTTTCCAGTCTCGCCATTACTTACTCCATCATATTTCAATGGGTTGGCTACAAACTTGTTAAATGAAACAAATAATGTCATACCAAATTGCACGAACATTGTAAACTTCACAGAGGTGCTAATATTCCACCTAATCTGAAGGAAACAGTATATTTATCTGTAAGAAATACCAAAACTCTAGTTATCTATCAAAGACAAATGATTTTTTAAACTGAACAGGAACAAATTTACACTCACTCAGCTCGGTGGAGACAAAACTAAATCTATAACAACAGAGCTTGTACACGAGGCAGCTAAGCAGAGTTGTCAAATCATCTTTGTCAATCTTGAAATCTTCTTGCGAAGTGGTGTGCTTCCTTTCTATAAGCCACGTGGAGATGAGCTGCCGATGAGTACCATCGGCAAGAACTTATTGATATCTAATAAGGAGCATTATTACAATTAGCACAAGACTTTAAACATACCACTGTTGTATTCTTGATTCAAAGATGCATGGTAAATCTATTGTCTTCCACTTATGCTGTTTTACTTGAATTGCAAAAAACACTAACAACAACTCACAATTACAATAATAGTTCAATTGGAGTGAGTGAAGAGTGTGAGAGAGGAGTGTGACAGAGAGAAGTAAAAGATAGGAGTGTGACAGAGCAGAGTGAGAGAGAGAGGAGTGTGACAGAGAAGAGTGAGAGAGAGAGAGAGATGAGTGAGAGATGAGAGAGAGAGATATGAGATAGAGAGAGAGTGAAAGAGAGGAGTGTGACAGAGAAGAGTGAGAGAGAGGAGTGTGACAGAGAGAAGTAAAAAATAGGAGTGTGACAGAGAAGAGTGAGAGAGAGGAGTGTGACAGAGAAGATTGACAGAGAGAGAGATGAGTGAGAGATTAGAGAGAGAGAGAGAGATGAGAGAGAGAGTGAGAGAGAGAGGAGTGTGACAGAGAAGAGTGAGAGAGAGGAGTGTGACAGAGAAGAGTGAGAGAGAGAGAGATGAGAGAGAGAGAGTGAAAGAGAGAGAGGAGTGTGACAGAGAAGAGTGAGAGATAGGAGTGGGACAGAGAAGAGTAAGAGATAGGAGTGGGACAGAGAAGAGTGAGAGAGAGGAGTGTGACAGAGAAGAGTGAGAGATAGGAGTGGGACAGAGAAGAGTAAGAGATATGAGTGGGACAGAGAAGAGTGAGAGAGACGAGTGTGACAGAAAAGAGTGAGAGAGAGAGAGATGAGTGAGAGATGAGAGAGAGAGAGAGAGAGATGAGAGAGAGAGTGAGAGAGAGAGGAGTGTGACAGAGAAGAGTGAGAGAGAGGAGTGTGACAGAGAGAAGTAAAAGATAGGAGTGTGACAGAGAAGAATGAGAGAGAGGAGTGTGACAGAGAAGAGTGAGAGAGAGGAGTGTGACAGAGAGAAGTAAAAGATAGGAGTGTGACAGAGAAGAATGAGAGAGAGGAGTGTGACAGAGAAGAGTGAGAGAGAGAGAGATGAGAGAGAAAGTGAAAGAGAGAGAGGAGTGTGACAGAGAAGAGTGAGAGATAGGAGTGGGACAGAGAAAAGTAAGAGAGAGGAGTGGGACAGAGAAGAGTGTGAGAGAGGAGTGTGACAGAGAAGAGTGAGAGAGAGGAGTGTGACAGAGAAGAGTGAGAGATAGGAGTGGGACAGAGAAGAGTAAGAGATAGGAGTGGGACAGAGAAGAGTGAGAGAGAGGAGTGTGACAGAGAAGAGTGAGAGAGACGAGTGTGACAGAGAAGAGTGAGAGAGAGAGATAGGAGTGTGACAGAGAAGAGTGAGAGAGGAGTGGAACAGAAAAGAGTGAGAGAGAGAGGAGTTGGACAGAGAAGAGTGAGAGAGAGAGGAGTGGGACAGAGAAGAATGAGAGAGAGAGAGGAGTGGGACAGAGAAAAGTGAAAGAGGGGTATGAGAGAGAAATGAGAGAAAAGAGTGAGAGAGAAAAGCGAGAAAGGTAAGTGAGAGAGGGGTGACAGAGAAGAGTGAAAGAGAAATGAAGGATTGGGGATGAATGAGGGATATGAGAAAGGAAAAGGTGATTGAACAAAAGTCACTTGGGAGAGAGCATTTACCATAAGAGAAATATCCAGTTTGACCGCAAAAGTAACGAGCACATTTCCCACATCCAACTCTCTCACAATGTCACAGGTTTTGTCCTTGGGTACTGAGATTGCCTGGGTGACTGAATATATGATGCAACATTTGTTGCATCATATATTACTATATATATATATTTATCATATATACTATAAATATATTACCATAGTAAATGAGATAAAACTGTGTGGTCAAGTAATAAATCTCTAAAATATCGTGCAAAATAGAAATAAGCAAAGTCAATTTTAGAAAATCACCCACCCAACTCTGGATATGTGATTGTTGTTACAAGTGCTGTTGTTCACCAATACTGTTGGGCAAGCCATAGCTGTTACCAGGTTTCCATAATCTTACTACAGCATAATTTTGCATAGTATGCAGAAAGGAAAATGTTTGTGTAAACTTAGCGAGTGAAAAAATGACTAATGACTAACTTGTCAATGACTAACTAGCACACTTTACCAAAATTAGGACGCAAGTTCTAAAGGCTCAAAGTAACTTTCACTAAAAGCAAATAAAAAACATTAAATAATGTTAGTTTTCAAATGTACACCAGGCGGCGTTAATAGGTTAATAGTTGGTAATGAACACGAAAAGTAAATATCACTTTAGCTACCCTGTTATTCACCAGGAGTTAGCACAACACAGATAAATATTTGCATTCTATAAAATAACTACATATTACAGTGAAGAAAATCCTTAATGCTTACTGAGTGTTTTGGGCTCAGCCAGTAGTAAGCTTCCCTGAAGTCATCAAATATAACACGGCAACATCACCGTATATGGCTTAAAGTACAATGGAAGGACTACATTAGTCCTCAGAGGTGACTCAGGTTCAATAGATAACAAAGGTGAAAGAGAAAAGGGTCATAGTGAAGACTACAGCAGTGGCCACCTTCAAGAGGAAACAACTTCTCAATAAATAAGAGTCATAGAAATAGCACTCTTAGAAGATTTCGATTTAATAAATTAAGCCAGACACCAGTTTATAGGTAGTTTTCTTCTCGCTAACAATATTGATGGTTTCAGATAGTACCATTTCTCACAACTATATTTAGCTCACTAGGTACCTAAAGCTTGTAAATCTGTAAACATCATATAGTCACACATCAACATTTTTAAAGTATTACAAGCTACTAAATCCTTTGAAACTTCTATTAAACAACTATTGTTGATGCTCTATTAAGCAACTTCATTATTATTAAAGAGGTAGTTCATTTCTTCAACCGTCATTTTTGATGTGTTTTCACAAGATAGTTCAAATCTCTTCGACTCAAAGATTGATTCTATATTTTTCATGAATAATGAGAGGATGGTAGAGACCAGAAGATAGCGAAGATGCAAATATCAGGAATCAAAACCAATAAAAGACATTCAATGCTCCTTAGAGTGGCAAGTGTTGCAAACTCTCTTAATTTCTTTTAATATTTTAGGTAAAATTAATAAACCCTTTGAAATCATAAAAGAATAAACAGAATATCAAGCGAATAACAACAAGAAACAAAGTAGTAACAATAGATAATAAGAATCTCACTTCAACATAGATAGGCTACTCATAAGGCCATGCATAATAATAAAAATGTTGGCATCCGTGAGCCTGCTGAAGCATAAGTACATTCCGGCTACAAAAGAAATAACTTTATAAACAACCACAGAGATGAAAACAGGTGGTCCAAAGTAATGAAAAGTATTTTATTACTCATTAACATTTTTAATTCATGATCAGTTTGAAAATAAAACTCATTTTGGAAAGCGTGACCTTTCCTTAAGTTACCTTGACCTTATCTGTACGCGACAATCATAATATATGGTCCATACATCGTATTTTTGGGTTTTCATGTTTGGACCACAAATATCACACAACAGCCATGAAAAAATCAAGTTCTATAGATATAAAACGTTGGTAATGCTCTGTGTAACCTATGGTAGCTTTTGTTTTTATGAAAGTTGTATACTTTTTTATTTTTTGTTGCTTACCCAGCATGCACTGCTGTTGTTCCTTTGCTCATTAGTAGTAATACACCAGTTGCTAAAAGTGCAGTTACTAAAAAAGCTCAAAGATTATATCATCAGGTTATGAGCCTAGGACTGTTGTTAAGATGACTGGTAAGTTAGAGTTTACAAAGCTCATGAATAAGAACTACTTTACATGGAAATTTAAAGCCAATTACAGTAGACGGTCCTACAAAGTGAATCATTCATTCCAGGAATGTTTACGTTATAGGAAATTTACATCATAAAACAGTAAAGTACACGTGAATTGCCAAATCCGTTCTAAGAGCTTTCCAAACTCACCCATTTGGCCATGCCAAAATATAAAACTTGACATCTTTTAGTTTGTGGACTGTACCGTAATTGCAATATTATCGGTTTGCATCGACAACCTTTCTCCTTTTTATGATAAATCTCACTGGTTTTATAGAACATGTTTGCGGTAATTTCAAAACAAGTTTATAGAAATTACACATTTTTGAAGTTTATCTACAGCGATTTGCTTATTTTTTAAACAGAAAAGTCTATTCTGCAAAGTAAAACTAATAACAAATACTTTGTACGTCTACAATAAGGTAAAACAACAAAATCCTTTTAACATAAAAAGCCGTTTTACTTGCGCATCATCTATTTGTATCTAGGAGTTCAGGTAAGGATAAAAGACAGCTTTCGACGATACTTCAACTTGTGACATTCAGATTATAGTAGTAAGTAATGGAATGCTTCTGTCATGTAATGATGATGCTTGGTAGTGTTCTCATGTTCTCTAGTAGAAGACACACCGTCAGAACTCACTTTTTATAAGCTACTTTGGGTGGTTCTAACACTTGTCAAGGGCTTCTTCTGAATCTGTCAGATTAACCCGAAGAGATGAATTTTGCAACACATCTAGTTTGACAGAGCTAGGTAGCCATTTCACTTGCCTAATGTGCAAAGGACAGATGTGGATCATTAACATGCCCATGTTATAAGTTATGGTCTAGATCCAAAAGACCCAGCCATTGAGGGTAGAAAGGTTGCTGAGAGCTTTTTTGTCAGATCGGCATTAAGCAAGATTTGACCACCAACCTCATTGTTGACAGTTTCTTATCATTCAGATTATAGACAGACACTGTAACACCTGCATCAATCAATCACCTCTAAGTATTTATGAGCAGTTGCGCAGCTATCCTATTATCTGTTTTGTCGACACATTTGACGATTTATAACTACAAACTAGAATTCCATGAAAGTTATATATAATAGATACAGCGCCACACGCACAACGTTTTTTCTACCAAAAGTGTTGCAAGATAAACTAACATTCAAATCAATTTTGAAAACTCACTCGACTTGACACTACGTTATATGGAATTTTTTACTCAACACAAAGCAAAGGTTTCCCATAATTCTTTTTACGTTATCTGGAATTTATGTTATATGAGGTATAGGTTCTAGGAGCTTATATTGTACTATTTACTAACTAAAGGACTATTTGGTCATTTTGATGAGTCAGAGACAGCACCTGCAGCAACAGAAACCAATAATGATAAGAATACATTAAAAATGATAGCGGTAAAGTACACAGCTTTATTGTTCTCTCAGAGTGATGAACTTTTGTGTCTCATCAAGAAGCTCGAGGCTGTAAAGGACACATGAAAAAAACTACAATCCCATTTTGAATGAGAAACTGGCAAATTGTTTATTTCTCAAGAAAAAATGTTTTCAAACAGTAAAAAATCATCTTTCAGTCAGAAATTTCAGATGAAAGACTTCGGCCCTATTCACTAGATCTTAAGTATAAGTGTTGCAGGTAGCAATGAAGCTTTGAAGATGTATCAGTGTAACTACATTGCTCAAACCTCTGGAGAAGCATAGAATGTGCAACTCTAACCCTGTCAGCACACTCATGACTACAGAAATTAAACTATTTGCCAAAGACGGCAGCAAGCCAGCTAACACATCTTTTTATCAGTCACTCATCAAAAGTTAGTCTACTACAACACGTCCTGACCTTGTTTATGGTGTAGGAGTTCTCACTCGATTCACAGTCGCTCTAACTGAAACTCATATGACAGCGGCCAAGAAAGTTCTCGGCTACCTGAAAAGTGCTGCAGAATTAGGCATAAGTTACTCACAAATTGGGGCTCATCACCTATCAGCTACTCAGATTCCAGCAGGGCGGATGATGACAACCAACATTCTACATCAGGTGTTGTGTTCATGTACGCCGGTGAACCTGTAATTTGACTAAGTAAATGACAACCTATAGTCACTCTGTCAATTGCTGATGCAAAGTACATAGCAGCTTTTGACACCCAGAAGGAGGCTGCATGGCTAAGGCAACAATACAATAACATTGCAAGGCAGAAGTGTAGACCCATAACTATGTGTATTGACAATTCATCAGTCATATACATCTCCTCAAACCATATTGCAACAGCAAAAAGGAACAAACTTATGAATGTGTGATATCATTATGTGCGGGAGGAAGTATAGAGTCAGCACACTCAAACAAACTACTTACTCAGTTTACAACTGCAGACATTCTTACAAAACCTTCACCATGCTCTTGATATGATAAACTTTGCTTAATGTTAGGTGTAGCATAGATGACCAGTATGAGATTAGACTAGCTTCAAGATTTAGATTGTTGTTGTATTGTTTGTTTTGTCCATAAAACCCTGCAGCTAAGATGGTGTGTTGGAAATGCTCTGTGTAATCTATCGTAGCATCGGTTTTCACGAGAGTTGTCTATTGTTGTTTTTTTGCCGATCCAGCATGCACTGGTGTTTTTCATTTGCTATTTAGTAGTAGCACAGCAATCGCTAAAGTGCATGCACTAATACAGCTCAAACTAAATATCAACATGAAAATGTTTATACCATCCGTGATAGGCTATTTTAACCTTCTCTGCCTGTAATGAAATGTTCACACTCACATGAACTCCAGAAACAGCGCGCATATGTAGTTTTAGCCGATCCTTTTGTTCACTGTAGCTGGTAGTTGCTTGGCTGTTACCACTAGTTGTTCTAACCTGTGATCTACTGGCTGAGCTCTCTGCTCTTGAGAGTGTAGATTGGCTAATAGGAAGCTGGCACATTGTTTCAGGGTAGAAATATTTTGCTTCAATTAGATTTGGTACTATTTTCTTGTGCTCAGCTAATCTGGCTACAACACAAGCCATGATGTGTGGTCTTCTACTGATAATCATCAACATAAACTGATATAAACCATCAAACACAGATCACCACACGACTCTAAAGTAAACTCATCCAATCATTGTGATTATCATTAGAGGAACTAGAGAAAGTGAACAGAGTGTGTTATTCTCTTTAAAATTAACATTTATGGTCAAGTTTGGAAATGTTTATATAAGGTTATTAATTCATCTTAATAAGAATTGTTGCTATGTTATTGCACAACATTTGCTAGTGCACTTTGTGTAACAACAATTGTTAACTTGACTGATTTAATTTGGTGAATTAATCTGAGGAATATAGTTATTATAAAGGGCTACCATATAGCAACAGTCGTCTCCTTCTCTACCATAAACCTGAGTTTGGCAGTTTGCCTCGAACTGTACATCGTTTGTGATGTATCAAAACATTGTCTTTAAATTGTATTACTTTGGTTTTCGTGCTCAGATCACGAATATAATACAACAGATATGAAACATGCAGTTTTCATAGAAGTAAAAGTATTCTAGATAGCATTATCCTTCTTACAAAACATAAAAACGAGCATTTTTAAGTCAAAACAGAATGTATTCAGGCCGTAGGCTGATGCCAAGAAACTGAAGGGATGATTGAAACTTTGTGTTTGGTGTAAAGTCAGCCTAAACGTGTGTAGAATTGTTTTGGTCCAAAAGAGATTTTACCCAAATAATTACCAGTATATGTTTGTGAGCAATCATTCAAATATTGAGTATGACATATGCTTATATCGCTTCTAGAGAAAGCTGTGCATGTTTTTAAGAGCACTTGTGTGCAAACAATCTCTCCTTCATCATGGCTGAACATGTCTGAGTCCAGTGTAAAGAGAACTTTGATGACTGGACATGCTCAGTTACAGAGAGAAATTTAAGACTGGATACTATTCCTTCTAACACCTGTTGCCTTTTCTTGGAATAGACCTACAACTTCCTTTCCACAGGTCAGACATTTCAGTATGGTTATACCAATGAGTGCTTATTTGGACATTCTAAAATAAAATGACCTAAACCATCTAGGAGAAATCAGATAAATAAAAATGTATATATCACAATTGACCAAGTTTGAACAAGATGTGATAAAACTATATGACTAAACTTGCATATACATGTGACAATACCATCAGTTTTACAAGCGTCTACTTTGAAGATCACACTTAGACTTCACTTTCATCTGTTTATTAACTCTTCATGTTGATTTATTTTCTAGGAGCAAATTGTTTTTTATATAATACAGATGCAAGAGACAACTTTAATGTAACAAGAAGGACATTAGCCGCATTAACCTGTAGAAAGAAATAAAGTTTTTAGGATGCATATGTGTTACTCTGGTCTAAACTGAAGCCTGCATAAACGTCCCTAAGACTACCCAAAAATAGAGTTTTACATGCAAACCAATCAGTGAGAGATGGTGTGACAGACTTAAACTTACGCAGTGATATTTTATCACAAACAACGCCTGTAGCTGTGAGCCATCTTCCCACAATTGTCACTATGGTTCTGAGCAGAAAGAGGAACTGATCATACGTGTTTGTGTATATGTGTATATTTTAGTTTATCAATTAGTAGAAATATAAAATTAGCAAAATGAAGATATAGTTATTATATTGATTCAAGTAAACAAAATAAATGAAAGCTTAGTTCCTACCTGCTAAGGTATGGCCAGGCATAATGAGGCCCACAACTGATGTCATTTGACATTGAAGATACATGTAATCGACAAGAGCGTGAATCTAACCGAGTCCAAACATGCCGAATGCCTCATAAGAAAGTGAGAAAAACGTTATTAGCTGTTGAAAACAGAGATGATTTTCTATTCTTAAGAGTTACATAAAAAAGTTACCATAAAAAATTAGATCTCAATACAGTTGGTAAACAGCATTAGGATAACAAGGTATAGTACAGCTGCAGTATGTTAAAAAGAGGATAACTCCGACATAATAACAATTCATCAGAGTTTGGTATTGTCTACTCCTCATTAAGGTGTATGTATGCTGATAAATAAGAATGTAGAGTAACAGTAGGAGTCTTAAGAAACAAATAACTAATTTTTGTATAGCAAACGTAATCTTAAGGAAAAATGGTTGTATGCAGAAAACTTCACCTACATTGAAAATCAACTGGTTTCACTATATTACATCTTATGTTATCATTTTCTAGTTAGATAATTTCTGAATGTTTAAAACAATTCAAGTTTAACATTTTGAAACGTTAGCATGAGACGTCATTTTGTTGCCTTTTTTATATGGATGAGGATGACAGATATGCCATTTGACAAAACTGACAACACAACATGTGACATTAATTTGTCAAGTTTTTTTTGTTCTAAAACAAACTTAAGGTAATTAATTGTAAGATAACAAATTATCATGACAAAAATAATAGAAACTTGGAACTTTCTTGGAAAGCTTCATTTAGTTTAGGTTATCAACAATTATACTCTGCTTAAAGTCCATATCATCCGCTTTTTTGTAACTATGAAACTTTGTCAAATTATATCAAATTAAATTAAATCTTTTTAATGCACAGGGTTTTAAAATCAAATGGCATTACTGGAAAATTGATAAGGAAACTGCAATAAGGCTACATTTAAAAAATAAATGTAAAATCAAATGGTAACTCAAATTTCAATTCTGCAATGTACATTGTATTCGTTGTCTATGAATTAATTAAAGCCATAATGAGTCTAGTTTCAACTTTAGAAAAATGAAAATATTGAAAACCTAAATAATGAGCAAATAATTGCTACAGAAATGTACGAAAACTCCTTTAACTATTTTTAATTTTGTGCCATTTGATGTCAAGTATAAAATATGAGTCATTTAAAAAGATCACCGTAGCAACTCCTGTTAAAACTAATATAAGATAACAAACACTAACTAAACAATTCTCATTACTATTAAGAGCAAATTCAGTAAGTCTGTCAAAAATAGGCAACTGTCAAGACAACATGGTTATAGCATACTCATACCAAGGTGCCAGGTTTCAACCCAAATACTTATCTATTGGACAATGTACTTAACTGTCAGAATAAATAAAGTATTCAGAAGCAGTATAGCAGATTTTTAATCACTTTTAGTGAAGCTTCATAAGTAATTGGCAACCATTCAGAACATTCTAGAAACAAAACAGAAATTACCTTGCCTAGCCCCTCAGCTTATGAATTTTCAAACACAAAACATAAATGTTTACCCAAATTATGAATCTACGCAAGGCATGGACAACATACTGCTCACGATCAAGATCGGAACCTTGAATGGATCTGGCCCAGCTTACAGACAGTATCTAACCATACTATGTAATGTGGCTCGCTGACTCATTATTGGCAGTTGCTGAGTTACATGAGCGGCAACCGGCATAAGACAGTGCATTTCGTCGACACAAATCTCAATGTTACATTTAATTTCACTGTGACTGCTGAAATCTAGGTCATAACTGAGAAACGTGAACATCTCACACTACTGTGTCAAAACAAGACTGTGAGCGATAGTAGTTCTTTAGTTATCAGTTGGTATTAGATTTAGAATTTACCTTTTGGGAAGTTTAAAAAAATTGTTGACGATAGAATTTCCCAAGAAGTGCCAAGTTGATAGAGTATCCATCATTTAATAACGAACATATGTTAGTAATATTAAACAAAGGTTAATAACAAAACAACATATTTCCTGTGTGTTCAAAGTGTTGCTGTGTTGAAATAGTACCACATTAGTCTTCACTATGCAATGAAACATTGAAGCTCAATATAGAGACAAACTTTAGGTCTGTGAACCCATCAATGAACCAACATTTTGCATGCATTCCGTAATAGATATTTCTATCTACATTTATCTTAACTTTAAAATAACCAAAAACAACTTTTATTCGGCTCCTATATGTGTCTTTCTAAAGGTACACTGCTGGTGGTGCTGAATATTTTGAGCATAGGCATGCCTTCAAACTAGGGCTACAAAGTTACTAGCTTGTATCAGATCAGCAAAGAAGAAAAATATATTTCAAGCTTTAACTGGTTTGTTGTTGTTTCAGGTTTGCTACAAGCAATAGTATTATCTTTGCCTATAAACTAACAAGCCAATCTTTTTATCAAAAGTTGTGAGATTATTTATGACTTGAGCTGATATATGCAGTCTACTCTCAAACGATATTCATTAGCTAGTTTGTGAGGATCAATTGATAGTGTACGGGTTTTTAGGTTATCAGCATAAGGAGCATCCGAGTTGGCACAACAGCTAATATATCTATCACAACAGCTAATATATCTATCACAACAGCTAATATATCTTACCTACCGGGGCAAGTTGTACTAGTATTTGGAGCAGATCGCCCAACTATTGGTACAATTACACGAATAAAGCGAATCTCAACTGACGAGAACACCTATTCATTGTTGCCATACATACCTCCTAACCAGATACTAGAACAACTATGCAATAACAAAAATAGCTGATGTTATTTCATTGGTCAATTAAAGAATAAATATGAACGCATTTTAGCGGTGAAAATGTGAAAATGGGCTCATATCTTTTTTATACTACTCGGCATAATCAGCATCACAAAATTGCTGTTAGATTGGCAAGTTTTTTTATAGGTGCCACTTACTGTGTGATTGTTATAAATCAGAAAACATGCAGCTTATTGACTGTTATACTAGCAATGCAGTGTTCAAGTTTTTAACTAACCACAGTAGATATGCCAAAAAAATTAAATCTTATATTATATCATAATGCATGATTGCAATAGATTATTGCAATCATGGTCTATCGAAATCAGTGAGATTGATGATAAAAAGGAGAAACAGTTGCGTGTGCAAACTACTAATGCTGCAGTTACGGTAGAGCCCACAAACTAAAAAAGTCAAGACAAATTTTTCCTTTTTGTATGCTCAAAGAAGTGAGTTTGAAAATATCTTTGAACGGATTAGGCTTCCAGAAATGGATTGCATTCTCTTCCAGGAATGTAAACAGTCCTGGAAGAAATTATTTGCTTGGTGGAGGCGCGTACTGTACTTGTTAGGTGTAGAGCTCAAGACATGAGCTTTTTATAGGGGAAATAGTCGCATCCCAACTCTGTAGAAACATTAAACATGCCTACTAATAGAATCCTCTTGACCAGCTTTAGTCTTCACCTTAATTATTAACTATGAATAATCAGTATAACTCACAATGAGCTGAAAATATAATATAAAACTCAAATTTTAAAGTGGGAAATAGAGTTGCATCCTACTCTGTAGTAATATTTAACCTGCCTATTAGTAGAATCCTTTTCACCAGCTTTAGACTTCACCTCAATTATCAACTATGAGCAACCATCATAACTCCCCATGCAGGAGGTGATGATATCATTTTATATATTATTGCTTTAAATATATATTACGTATAGCATAATTATGTATTATCATAAAATAAAAATATAGAAAAATTCAAATCAGAGAACATACACTATATATACAAAGACTTGTACAATTAAACATGGATTACAAGTAGAAAAATATGGAGGATAAAATAAAGCAAGTCTCTGTCACAGTTAACACAGAAGGACAAACTGATTGTTCAATTGTAAACATTATACCTAAAACCTAGAATCAAAAAGGAATATTATGATCACTATGAGTGGTATTAAAGTTACCATGTTTGACCTAAAAGAATACTCATAGAAGAGCTATTAGGAAGAAATTTTATTTATGAGTGTGAATATTATAGTTTATAAAGCTCTATTTCTAGGTGATCTGGTTGATCTCTGTCTATTGTGTGAAGTATTTCCAATGACTTTGTGTAACAGTCTAGTGCTTGTCTATAATCACTTAGTGAGTAGTATACTGAACCGATGTTTTTGTAGCTAGTACCAATACTAGTATGACTAGCCTCAGCACCATATATAGCTTTCCACATATCCAATGACTTGGTGTAATATTCTAGTGCTTGTCCATAGTCACCTCGTGAGCTGTATACTGAACCTATGTTGCTGTAGCTAGTAGCAATATCAGTAGGGTCAGTCTCGGCACCATGTATAGTTTTATGCATATCCAATGACTTGGAGAAGTATTCTAGTGCTTGTCTATAGTCACCTAGTGAGTAGTATACTGAACTAATGTTGTTGTAGTCCCTAGCGATATCAGTATGGATAGCCTCAGCACCATATATAGCTTTACGTTGAATCAATGATTTGGTGTGATATTTTAGTGATTGTCTATAGTCACCTAGTAAGTTGTATACTGAACCTATGTTGTTGTAACTACCAGCTATATCAGTATGGTTAGTCTCAACACCATATATGGCTTTACGCATATCCAATGACTTGGTATAGTGTTCTAGTGCTTGTCCATAATCACCTTCTGAGTAGTATACTGACCCTATGTTGTTGTAGCTAGTAGCAATATCAGTATGATTAGTCTCAGCACCATATATAGATTTACGCATATCCAATGACTTGGTGTGATATTCTAGTGCGCTGCCATAGTGACATAGTGAGTCGTATACTGAACCTATATTGTTGTAGTCAATAGCAATATCAGCATGGTTAGTCTCAGCGCCATATATAGCTTTACGCATATCCAATGACTTGGTATAGTATTCTAGTGCTTGTCCATAGTCACTTAGTGAGTGGTATATTGCACCTATGTTGTTGTATACTTTGGCAATAGCACTATGGTTAGTCTGAGCACCATATATAGCTTTACGCATCCTCAATGACTTGGTGTAATATCCTAGTGCTTGTCTATAGTTACCTAGTGATTTATATAGTGAACCTATGTTGCTGCAGCTAGTAGCAATATCAGTATGGTTAGTCTCAGCACCATATATAGCTTTACGTATATCCAATGACTTGGTGTGATATTCTAGTGCTTGTCCATAATCACCTTCTGAGGAGTATACTACACCTATGTTGTTGTAGCTAGTAGCAATATCAGTATGGTTAGTCTCAGCACCATGTATGACTTTATGCATTTTCACTGAGTTGATGTGATTTTCTAGTGCTTGTCTATAGTCACTTAGTGAGTGGTATACTGAACCTATGTTGTCATATGCTTTAGCAATAGCAGTATGATTAGCCTCAGCACCATATATAGCTTTACACATATTCAATGACTTGGTGTAATATTTTAGTGCTTGTCTATAGTCACCTAGTGAGTTGTATACTAGACCAATGTTGCTGTAGTCCATAGCAAAAGCAGTGTGGTTAGTCTTAGTACCATATATGGCTTTATCCATATCCAATGATTTGGTGTGATAATTCAGTGCTTGTTCATAGTCACCCAGTGAGTTGTATGCTAAACCAATATTGTTGTAACAAGTAGCAATATCAGTATGGTTAGTCTCAGCACCATATATAGCTTCAAGCATATCCGATGACTTGGTGTAAAATTCTATAGCTTGTCCATAGTCACTTAGTGAGTGGTATACTAGACCAATGTTGTTGTAGTCCGTAGCAAAAACAGTATGGTTAGTTTCAGCACCATATATAGCTTTATCTATATCCAACGATTTGGTGTAATATTTTAGTGCTGGTCCATGGTCACCTAGTGAGCTGTATACTGAGCCGATGTTGTTGTAGCTTGTAGCAATATCAGTATGGTTAGTCTCAGCACTATATATGGCTTTACGTATATCCAATGACTTAGTGTGACATGCTAGTGCTTGTCCATAGTCACCTAGTGAGTTGTATACTAAACCGATGTTGTTGTAGTCTACAGCAAGGTCATAATGAGCATTTTCACCGTACATGGCTTGGTCCATATTCAAAGCTTTTCTCTGATACGTGAGTGCCTTGTCGTACTTACTCAAACAAAGGTACATAGATCCAATGCTTTTGTATGCTTCTGATGTGTCTCTGTTGCTGTCATCAGTATCCTTGAACAAGTCTCCGCTATCTGATGTCTCTATGTCCTTCTCAGCCTAAACAAATATCAGATATCTTTACTAGAAATCTTAATATCAACCATTGTATACTTGATCATGTTCTTAGTTTTAGAGAAATGCTTTATAACATAGCATAATGAGGTGACTTCCATGAGGTGACTGCTAAAAAACTCCCCACACTAAGTTACTCAGCTAGGCAATTTAGGTATACTATATTATTATTTATATATTCAGATAAAAGCGTGTGAGCTCACTGCGTACCACACTATTCAGTAATATTTCCTTTAAAAAGTAATGTTTTTGTGTGCTTCCAATTGCCTGTCAAAGTAATGGTCACAGGTTGAGATTAAAGATTGTTATAAACTGGTTTTAAACCCACAACTTTCAGCTCTAGACTGACATTCTAAAACATATGTGCTGTTCTTCTGGTGCTTAGGGTTAACGGTGCAAATAATTATTACACATTATTTATTGCTACACCTATTGATCATTGACTCACACACTTGACTTTCAGGGTACTAGTGTTGGCCATGTGCCACACTCTTTGGTAAATAGATAGGAATGGTATGGTATCACAAATACCAAAGCTTTATATAGTTTTGTTCAAAATAGAAGGCAGTTTTTTGGCTGCCCAAAATAAAATCAAATTCACTACAAACTCTCACAAAAAATTGACTGGGGAAGTTACATGTATATCAAAATAGCAATAACCCACAATTGCTAATTTAGCGATTCGCATTAGCTCAGTCTATCGAATGGTTGCATGGCAAATATCAACTATCCCACTAAAGATTTTATAGCTTTTTCGAGTGAAATTGTAACATCCATACTTAGGGTATTTTTGTTGTGAAGTCGAAGTTTTTGTCATATAATTTTAATTATTTTAATTTAAGGGTTTTAAGAATCAGCCAAACGTTCTGAATAAGAATCAAAGCATTTGAAAAACAAAAAAATCGTTTTACACTTTGGTAGTTTGGTAAAACCGGTTGCAAAAAAGCTATCGACTTTTGCAGTTTGACCAAAATGCAGATACATGTTATCTAGTATAAAATGTAGTAACCCAAAATATCATTGGTCAAGAGTTGAAGTATTTCACTAGCAGAAACACATGTACATTTAGATCACTGTTTATAATGATCTTTCATTCATCCTAAAATGGAAATTAAATAAATTTACACCAAAATTTTATGCCTTTTTCATGAGTAAAGAAAAAACTATGCAACATTTTTTGGCAAACTGATAACTTAATTTCTCAAATTTATTGTTGCCATGTTTTGAGTTGATCTGGTAACGCTGCAATGTGTGATCGTTGTATTGTATAGGTACAAAGACAATTCTGCTAAAATGCTTGTAAATAAGCTTGTTAGTGCGCAGACAACCCATAAAGCAAGTGCATCGTACTTATTATGGAGCAATAAAATATACGCAGTGATATAAAAGTCTTACAAAGCAAGTGCGGTGGCAGCATGAGACTGCAATAATGTCTTCGCTTTGGCGCACATCAAGTAAACACTTGGGCCACTTAAGACATCTTGTTGGTGACAGATTTTTCATCAACCAGTAATTATCAAGGGAAAGATTGCTGCATTTTGACTCAAGTCATTTTGCTTCCTAAAAATAGATTTTCAGTCATTTCCTCTATGGTGACAGCATAGACCCCATTTAATTCAATACTTACTGGTAGAATGCTCTAAGTCAGTACAACTCTGAAGTAAAAGATACCACAGAATTGATTATTTTCAATTCATTAGGGAAGTGAAGCTTGCTCAAGCAAACGTTTTAACTCGACTACCCATTTTTGGTATATAACGACAATAACAATTTCAAAATTTTCAAAGATCGAAATTGAAAAAATTGGAACTTTTTTATGAAGTTTTTTCTTTTGCTCAGCTTTCCATACAAACATTAATTACACCAAAATCGCAGTCACTGTCGAAATCATCAGATTCATTGCTACTTTTACTACTAAATGAGGAACCAAATGTCTATTGGGATAAGATATTTGCCACACTTTATGCATTAAATCAAGACTAACTTTCTTCACAATCGACATCCATCTTGATATTGAAAGTAGGAGAGTCGACCAAGTGTATTTTTCATACTTCCAGTTTCGAATTGACTGTAACAATTGGTCAGTTGAAATGCCTTTTTGTTTATTTTTTGTAAAAAACTGCCGATAGGCTTACTTACTCTTACTATATGCCAATTTTGCTAATGACACATCTAGTGGCTTCAAAAGTTTTATTATGTGTATTCCTCAGTTGTCACTAATGTGACACGCTGTAGTTAATAAGCTATAATAAAAAACACATAAGTGTGAGTATATGTTTCAACTTTTTACACTAAACTTTTTACAACTAAAGACAAACAAGGCAGCGATGTGACGTAGTCAGAAGTAATGACAAACAAGCGAAAGCAGCTCTGAGCGGAGTATTTGAACTTTTTCCAAGTATTTATCACGCTTCCGGGGTATTTAAAATTGAAGGAGAAATCAACATTGGTTTTTCTTTGCTTTGTTTATAGTCAACCTAAGACTATTTTCATGATAAATAAAAATCAGCTCCTATCAGATCCTATCAGCTTCTAAATAGGCAGATAGGATCTATGTCAGGCCTGATTAGTAGATGTTCTAAATTTTTACCCAGAATAATTATGAAACTAATATACAACACGTTTATTAACTCAAAAATTAGTTACTGTCTTGAGAAATTGCTCCATTTTGTTATTTAAAAAAATACTAATATCGCAAAAGCGTCTAATGCGCATAATATTCAATAAACCATTATTTAAACAATAAAACCAAATTTTAGAACTAATCTACCTTTCCGCTTATTTTATACTGATTCAGGTTAAAGACCAATTGAATACAGAATACCATCATAATGGAACATTCTTCCATTAGACTTATGCAAAACCTCTGTATTTACTAGTTTTAGAGTTAATAGGAAAAGCCATTTATTAAGCCTAGCTTCCTAGAGAGAAGGCCTGCTGTTTAAGTTTGCCAATTCCTGTGGACCCAGCGCCTCAACTAGCTGCAGTGTTACTGCGCATGTGGGCCTCATCACACCTTAACAATAGGAACTAAGCTTCATTATTTTGTTTAACCTAATCATTATTACAACTATAAATTTATTTTTGCTTAATGTTATTTTTCTACTAATTGATGAAATAAAACGCGCACGCGCGCACACACAGGAGCAATATAAAAATTATAAAGTCAAACACTGTAGAAATTGAATAACAAACTAACAAATTCAAAACCAACAAACCTTCAGTAGCCCTATTAAAAAACCGTGTTTGTTCATGTTTCTGTTTGTCTGTCAAAGTAAACAGTATAATGGCCAGAACTTGAGAGAAAGGATTTTTATATGCTGGTTTCGAACCCTCAACATTCAGATTATTAGACTGAAACTCTTACACCTGCACTGATCAACCATATTCTGGTGTTTAAAATTAACTGTGCTAATAGTTAATCCATGTGCTTTATCAGCACACCTGGCGACCACTGATGCGCACACTAAACTTTCAGGGTACTAGTGTTGACCATGTACCACACTGTTTAGCAATTAGATTGGAAAATATATGGCATCAAGGATACAAAGCTTTATATAGTTTTTTTTGAATTCATGACAGTTTTAGCTGCTCAAGACAAAGTAAATGTTTTACCAATTCTTACAAAAATTTTGCTGATGACTATATATTAAATTATTAATAACCCAAAATCGCTAATTTAGCTACACACACTAGCTCAGTCTACTCACTGATTGTATAGCAATTATTAACTAGCTCACTAAGGTGTTCATTGTTTGTTTGGATGAAATTCATACATCCCTCCTTAAAGTATTTTTGCTGTAAAATCCGAGTTTCTGTCGTATAACTTCAATTTAAAATTTTTCAAAATCAGCAAAAGATTTTGCACAAGAATCCATAAATTTGAAAAACAAAAGGAATGTTTAATATTTTGGTAGCTCAGTGAAACTTGCTGAAAAAACTGCTATCGTTTTTGCGGTTTGAAAAAAATGCAGACGCGTTAACTATTATAAAATTGTATTAACTAAAGATATAATTGGTCCAGTGATGATGAATTTCCCGAGCAGAAATAAGTTTGGGTTGCTGTTTGCAATGTTTATTTCATTCATCTTAAATTATAGATTTAAAAAATTAAACCACAATTTTAGGCTGGTTCGCTGGTAAAGGAAAAACTACATGTATTCAGCTGGTTCATTTTTGGCAAAATGATAACCTAACTTCTTAAATAATTTAGGAAGTTAGGTTTTATTTTGCCAATAAATAAATAAATTATTTATTGTGACAGGTTTTGGGTAGCTCTGATAACGCTGCAATGTTGTTAAATCGTCACATGACTATATTTCTGATTTTACTCCTTCACTTTTTAACTTATCATTTATTAATAGAAACAAGTTGTTACTCGTAAACAAACTTTCAGCCATATTTATTGTTTTGTTCTCTCATCACTACTTCTGGGCAACCTTTCAATCAATCAATCTTAATGAGGCAAATATATTTCATTAGCAATAGAAAAAAAATAGCGCAAAAATTTCTAGAAATAAAATTATAAAAACGGAAATTTAAAGAAAACAAACTCTCAGTTGTAAAATGTTATATAAAGAAAATAATTTTTAGAACATTAAAAGATTGACGTAACTTTTCAAAATTTGATTATGAAACGCTAATATTTCTAAACATTTCAAATGTTTAAAAAATTTTGAGCTTTATAACAATGCATAAACACTCACATCCTCAAGTAGTTCTTGAGCTTTTATGTAGTCTCCTATTTCTTTACTGCAATGAGCTGCCAACAGCTTCCAAAGAGCATGCTGCCGTTCTTGTGTGAAAATGAAATCATTGAAAACACGAAACGCTGACTTATAATTTTTTGTGTAGTATAGGAGGTAGGCACAAAGTTCAGCTCGTTTTTGTGGATTATATTTGCGGTCAAGTGAGTCCTTTGATTTTAGTGTGGTTTGAATGTAAACTGCGGAAAGCACATTGTCGCTGTCTCTGTTGAGTGGTTGATTTATAGATTTACTGATTGCCTTTTTACCTAATTCATACTGGCCAGAAAAGTAAAAGACTTCAGCCAGCAGCCAATCATTCTCAAGAGAAACTGTTAGTTGCTGTGGGAACAAAGATAGGTCAGCGGGAGTAGTTACTTGAAGCATTGCAGAGCTAACAAATTGTTTAATTTGCACAAGTAAGTAGCCCATAAGCACAAACAAGTGTGTGGGAACTGTGTAGACTGTATCTTGCCTTCCCTTATGGTACTTGTCAATTTGCACATCATTTGTCTGAGAGCTTGACTTGAGATAAGCAGAAGTTCGTAAGTAAATGGCAGTTGCTAGAAGAATATTTAGGTACTTTTGATTCTCTGTTGACAAGATGCCAAGCTGATGCATCTCTGTCCATATCTCCCATGAGTGTTTAGAGTGTAATCCTAAACACATCTTCATGTTGTTTGCTAGCAGAGTTGGGTAACGGAAAATCTTCTCTTTTACTCTGACGTTCAGATTATTTGGAGGTTGGAATTTGACGAAGTCTGGCACAAATGAAAATCTTTCAATATCAATTCGAAATGAATCAAGGCGTTTTTGTTGAACAGCTTTCTTTTCATTCAACACAGAGTTTTCATAATGGTCTCTTGCTGAAATAAACTGATCAAAGAGCTGGCTACTATCATGTGTTTCTCCATTAGAGAGAATGACTACAGTAGAAGAAAACATGTCTGATTTGTCTGCAAGTTCATCTAATTCTGCCTCGGCTTCTTTTTGGTAGAGATCTATCAAGCTGTCAACTGTGAGGGTCAGAGTGTGGCCCTTTTCTTTGCCATTACCTGTCGGAATATTTCCAGAATTTTTAGTTATTCCATCTATTCTGTAGCCAGTGGTGAATTGTTTTATCTGACTATCAAGATACTCACTACCTTTGAGTTCTTCAATATCAAATCCTTTGAGTGGACTCTCTCCCAGATTCCCAATTCTAAAGTAGGTGTCGACAGCTAATTGTTCAAAGTATTCTGATTCTTTCTCTACAATAATGGCATATTCTAAATCAGAGTAGGGAGTTGCTTCTCCTTTGGCAATTGATCCAAGCCCTATCAGTGCAAATTGGCATGGCGGATATTTTCCTCCTTGTTTTAGCGTAGCAACACTATCTTGGAGAATTATTCTCGATACCTTGATAAGTCCATCAGTACATGTTCTACTTGCTTGAAATAGTTTTTGACAGAATTCTTCGGCATTTCTCAAACTTCCTTCACTAAATAGCCCATCAGTGTCTAAGGCCTCGACTAAGCTGTTTAAACCAACAAAGTTCTCTCTAGTTTCTTCTCTGTAGTTTTTCAGAAGTCGTTTGTGCTCATTGATTAACTGTTGATGCTGATCATAGCTGAGAGGATGGTCTCCTTTGTACCAGCTTTTTTCTATTTCATATACAAGTCTACGTCTTGCTGGAGTTAAGTCTTGTGCAAGGCAGAAGTTAGCTAGCCCATGAGCCTAAAAATTGCAATTGATTAATAGCAAGATAATAAGATTTCTGTATTACATAGCTTCAGGTAAAACTCAATCTGACTTCTGTTTTCAGCAAAGTTACTCAAATCACTATCAACTTAATTATTTGCATATTATTTTACTGTTATTACATTTATCTTTGTTTGTTGATATTAATTTATTTTAATGTTGTTTTACAACATTTAACTAGTACTAAACTTAACTGTGTGAACAAATACTCTCTGCTAGAAATAGCCGTTAAATTATGTTTGAGTCTCCTACTGTATGATTCACCATCCCACTGTATTTAGTCTCCTTGTATACACCTTTACATTTTATTCTAGCTGATCTGTAATGTTGTAAATTTACTTGTAGATAGTGTCTCCAATTGCCAGACTGTCTTGCCTTCTTTTTGTAAGTTCTAGCTAACCATTCTATGTAAAATAATACATCCATTAGGTACTCAGTCTTGTTGTCTTTCTCTACAAAAATCAGAGATCTAAGTATAAGTTAAATTAATTCAGTAACCATTTTCAATAGTGAAAAAGTAGCTGTCAAATTAGATGAGTGCAGACAAGTTCTTTTAATGTTGCTTTTGATCTTTTCTATGTTATATAGTAACCACAATCCACCACACCACTGCCTCTGTCATATAGTCAGCTCTGAGGTGCTTCTATTACCAGATCTCAGAAAGGAACAAATTTAGTAAAATTATACAGGGGCCTCACGAAACTGACCTGAAAGAGAGTAAACGTCAATGCAATAGAAATGAGACTTCAAACTATATAATAATAGTTATTAGTTATATAAAAATAGTCAATAAATTACAAATAAACTTCATATCTTATACACCGTTGGTTTGTTAGTTGATACACTTTAAACTTATTTCTGTGTGTAACTAAAATTATCAGAGCATCAGTAGAATTAATTATTCCTACTCACCCAGATCTGTTGATGACCCAGCTGAGAGATAGGGTCATTAAAAAAGTAAATTAGGCGGAAGGGTTTTGAAAGAATCAGACCGTAGCCTGGGAGCTTTACTCAAAGTGGTTGAATTGAGTAAACGAAGCTAAAGTGTCATCTCTGAAAAAGTAGTTGTAAATACGATACATAAAACTGGCTGAATCACAGTCAATCAATATGACACATATTTTGAATAATCAATAAGCCGACCCGTGAGAGTAATACCCAGTAATTGTAGACATGCCAGAAAACTCTAAAATTTGAAAGTAAGCCAATATTCGCTGTTTCGGCTTTCTTCGCAGCATATTAAGAAAGGCTCGATTATATTATTGCAAAGTATATTTGATATACTGTTTAGAAGGAGGCGTAGTCCAACTATTGTCTGGTAAATTATACATGTTATTTAAAAAGAGCTGTGGTCTAAATATAAACCAGTATATCTTACATAAGGTTTTATGTAATGTCTGGTCTAAATATCACCCAATATGTTCTATATGTGCCATTAAAAGGGGTGTGACCTTTTTATTCTAGTCATTAATCTATTATTAAGCTGGTGATAATTGCTATTTGTGATCAGCCATGCTAAGGTAATGGAAGAGAGGCTATTTTTGCCATAAAGCCATAGAAATAGTAGGCACAAAATATACAACACCTCTCGTTAAATCATATGTATAATATACCGGACAATAGTCAGACTACACCTTCTTCTTAACAGTATATCAAATATACTTGGAGATTAAATCATACTTTTCCTAAAGCCATAGAAATACTAGGTGAAAGTCAGACAGCCCTCATTTAAAACCATATGTAGGATATAGTTGGTGATAATCAGACCAAACCTCCCTTTTTTGAATATACCAAGTGATAGTCAGATGACAGCTTCCTTCAAGCTATATGTAGGATATACTAGAAGAAAATAGGCTATATTCCAACATACATGTAAACCTACTACATAAACTGCAATCGTTGTCTGTTTGTCTATCGGTCTGCGTATATGCGTATGTGTCCGCCTTATAGAGTACCGTACTTTTCAGACTATTAGCCGCTACCAGGTATCTAAGGTGCATTAACGAGAATCTCTGATTAGTGCGCCTCTATACATAACCTATTCATCGTTTGCCATTTTTACACAAAAATGGCGTAATAATTACAACTCTATGGCATTCTTTTAGCTTCATGACACGCAATGCTTTTCTGTCCTCGACGTATTTTGGCTAATTTGTTTTCGGCAAAACGATATCGACAATAGACTCTCCTGATATTAGAATTTGGGGATTCAATTCTATTAACTTTATGAAACATGATGTCGTTTTTGTGAACCTCTATTTCCGGCTTTTCTTGAGGTTCAATTGCTAAATCGCAGTCAAGGTCACTACTCTTCACGAGGACAATTGTATTATCTTGAATCGGAATAGCATCTAGATTCTCTCACCTGCGATCAGACATAGACACTACAATATTTTATTTTTTGATTGCATATCATCATACCAGTATGGTTGTATTCAAAATTTTGATGGATAGCTTTTGGTGGAACAGTAACTTTGTTGTACACACTTCTATTCAAGAATTCTTATTATTAATTCAACATATTCACAAATTTTATTTTGTTTTTGCAGTTCGTATTAATTGTATCATTACCGAACCATCTCATATTGTAATCGTAGCAACACCGACTTAATTTAGCTATTACTTGCTAATTATTTTAAATTTACATCTAATCTCTTTTACAATTGTTTAATTTTTTTAAAGTTTAATAGACTGGCAGAAAACATTCTCCCCATGATATCAAGTTTGAAAGTTACAGTTGTTTGACAAAGTGACAAAGACTTTACAGTTGTTTTTATATTCTCTCAAATTATTTCAACTACACAAAATACTTTTCTCATGATATTCAGTTTGAAAGTTAAAATGGCAAATATTGTTATATATGTTAAATGCAAATAGATTTTCTGTGCATATACTTTTTGATTACTCGGGCAACGCCCTGGTACAAGTACAGCTTTTGGTGTGAAATAACAAGTAAAAGTACAAGCTTAGCAAGTACAGCTTATGGTGTAAAATTTTGAGAAAATATGTTTCCGAAGTTGTTTTCTCGCCTTGGAGTGGATTAAAGTTTCCATTATTTCATTTTAATGGGAAAAAATTGTCTCAAATCTCGATAAACTCGGTATTCGAACTACCTTCTGGAACTGATTATGTTTGAGAACTGAAGTTCTACTATACACGTTATCAAAAGGTATAAGTCGCTGAAAGTTATGAAATTTTAAATTTACATTGGTTTGAAAACCTTTACAGTTGTTTTATTTTCTCTTTTAATTTATTTCAGCTACACAAAACACTTATTTCATGATATGTAGTTGGAAAGTTAGAATGGCAAATGTTGTTATATGTTAAATACAAATCCATTTTCTGTCCAATGACTTTTTTTACCACCCAGGTAACACAGCTAGGCTTGGGACCGTGGCATCACTCAATGATGCGCGGGAGACCTTTTTGGTCTCCAGGTGCGGCTTTCCGAATGAATGAGTTGGCGAGTGCGAGGCGATTGGTTGCAAAGCATATGAGTGCTAGGCCCTTGATTGCAAAGTAATTGATTACCAGTGCAAGGTGATTGATTCGAGGCGAGTGCGAGGCGAGTGCAAGGCAATTGAGTGCGAGGCGATTGAGTGCGAGGCGATTGAGTTTGAGGCGATTGATTGCAAGGCGATATATTGCGAGGCGGGTGCGGGCCGATTGTTTGCGAGTGCGATGCGATTGATTGCAAGTGCGAAGCAATTGATTGCGAGTGCGAAGCAATTGATTGTAAGTGTGAAGCAACCAGAAATCGAGTTAAGACCAAAAATTGAAATGCCGAGCGACTGAGAATAGAACGATAAAATCAAGCGCATTTCGCGAAAAAATAACACTCACATTTCACCAGTCTATAGCATTGTCGAAGGTTTCTGTAATTAACGTAGGAGTACTGAAATTGTTTCATTTTTGCCGATTTCGAAGTAACTGATATTTTAGACTCTTGAGTATTTTGGTATACTAACTGATGTACAACGCAGTGCAAGTAAAGGAAATGACGATGATAATTTTTTCTAACGATTCTTATGAGATTTTAAGGTTATGAGATTATACTTATGAGATTTTAAAAACTATGACGTTTTTAAATGTAAACAAAGTTGTGTATTAGTTTTATGATATTACTACATTAATAATATTGGTTATTCTAAGAAGATCAGTGCATTTTACTTTTAATATTGGCCAATATTGCATTTCTCCCATTGCAGGAAGGAGATATAAACATATAACCTTTTCCTTTCATTATTGCTATCTGTTGTATATAATAACACCCACACCCAGTACATTACAGCTACCATTGCAGTTATCCTATTGCACTGCAGTGCCATTTGACTGCTAATATTGCATTTCTCAACCATCAGTACTCTTTCTTTTTTCCAATATCTCTTTGGTCGTGGGCTGTATGACAGTGGAATTTCTAGTTAATAGATTTTACACGCTTATAGCTGTAAAACATATTGCAGGTTTCCATTGTTCTCCATAACATTATTGACATGTATATGCGTATGCATACTCTGATCAGGACAACAATTTCAGTAGACTGCATATTTGGAGTTGTTTTACAGTATGAGAGACAACTCTCAGTAAACCTTATTTTGCGCGTGAATCTGTTCCTGTAGGCGGGAAATGCAGCTATTATTGGTAGTTATTATAAACCAACCACTTGGCCGAGTTTTATGTGTTTCGATCAAAGTCTAGGTTTTATAAGCTAAAATCACAATTGTGGGGAACCTTTCTGCATTACCTGTTCAGTACATGTTCTGGTTCTCGCAAAACCCTAATTAATATTCTCAAGTTACAATAATTCTGTTTAGTATACGAATCTTACAAAAAATTAGTAGATTCCGAGAACAATTACTAAGCTATTGAGGAAAGCATATTTGCAGTGTTACAAATTCCATCCCATGTTGATATAGATTGTGTTGATATAAATGTTGCAATACCTATCAATCAAACTGGGCCATGCTCAGCAACTTATTCATCTACATAAATAATAAAATACTTTATGCTTTACTAGTGTCAGATGATTGTTAAGAGAAAAGGTTTCGTGTTTACCAAATGTCTGGCAAGTTGCTGCATGTGCTTGAAGATAAGCATGAGCAAATGATAGACTGTAGATAGATGACTAGTTTGGGTCTGTTGAACTTCAATTTTCTAACAATTTTCAGACTTGTTTACTTGGCAAAAATAAACATTCGAATAAACATTCACTTTGGTATGTAAATATTCCTGGTGTGTATATATACATATATCACCTCAGAATTCAACGGATCTCGTATATTTCATTTAGTAAATATTTGCGTAACAAACTTTAAGTTCAGATAGTAATTTCAGCATGAAACGGGTATTTCATTTCTGAATTTTAATAGCTATAGCTGGACACACACACCACCGCACAAACTTTGAGATTTTTATATGTAGATCAAAAACAAGCCTTAAATTTATAAAAATTATTAAATAACGTAAAAAGGTGTTTTCACAGAAGCTTAATTAAAAATAGGGAGTTGATAATCATATTTAGTTATTGTTGTAAAAAATAATGCTGAGAGATCTGTTAATGCAAGTTTTTTATGACCAAAATGAATAAAACTATTCATACCTATCATTGTCTCTTCCTTAGCAGCTGTTTATGATGCGGCTGGCATGCAGTTAAGTGTAGTCAAATAGCTTGGTAGTAGAGTCACTACGTGCCTCTTCAGTTCTACTGAGAATGCTGGGACCAACTGCATGAATATGAAAAGTAACATATTATAAATCATTATTTTCTGACCTAAACAAAAGAATTGAGTAAAAAAAACTATAACCTGTTAACAGATGCTAATACATTTAGCTATTTTTGATATGAGAGCTCTTCAAAAGTGAGATAAAAAGTGCAGCACTCTAAAGTATCAAAGCTTGTACAATTAAAACTATTACGGTTACGTATGACCTCTCAAGGAGAACCATTTCTGTTAAAAATCATAATCAGTTATTTCGAAGACTGCATTTTTAGTTAATCAGAACCCAAATATTCACAAACCAGCAAATCTCTTGACAATTATCTTTGAGAGAAAATGTGGAGAATTAAAAGATAAACGGTGAACATGATAGATTGATGAGAGGAAACAGGTGCCAACTAAAGTAAACAACAAGTATTATCAATGCTGATGTGAAGGACAAAGCCTTAAGAGATTTATAATAGTAGTACGTAAGAGTTGACAAAAGAAGTGGCTCTGGCCAATCAGATTAAAAGAGTCTTGCAAAACAACCAATCAGTGTGCAACCTACATGTTAATAGCAAGAAATCTCAAAATATTTATTAACCTGCATTTATTTTAGAGTTTAATTATAACTGCCTAAGAAACCTTTTATAAAAGTTAATAATCACAGCCTAATAAATAACTAGAAATCTAATGGATCTACTTGAGGAGGAACCTTAAGACTCAAACACACCAGCAAATATGTGGTGTAATACCGAGTGGTGGCAACCTGCGCTCAAACTTGCCTAGCGAGTTGATGCTGAGTGATAACAATTTCTCTATCAGAACTTGATCGCCCATGAGAAGCAATTTGATTATCTTTTTTTAGAATGCAATGCTCTGGCTGCCAATTCTATAATGACCAATATACAGCAACTAAGTTTTGCTATTTTCTTACAGTCAAAACATCATCAGAATGAATAATTAATTGCTCATAAATAAAAAGAATATTAGCCAGTCTGGTACAACACACAAAAGAACTCCAATACTACCCAATTGAAAACCAATATTTGGATGTCAGTCATCGCACAGGTTGACCATATTGAGTGATTATTTATTTTAGAGAGTAAAAAACAAGTATAAGGAAAACTATATATAAATGCTGCAAAACATTGCTGTTACAAATACAACCAATTTTTTTGAGGCCTTCTTGCAGTGTGCAATTCGTGCATAATTAATGCAAAGTTAATTCGTAAAAGGAAAAAATCTAGGTACAAACTACAAATTAAAAGGTTGATTCTATTTGGCTTTTTGGTATGGCCAAAGGAGTGAATTTGGAAAGATCTTGAAATGGATTAGACAATTTACATGTATTTTACTGTTTGAATGATGTAAAATCCGTATAATGTAAAGGTTCCTGGAACAAATTATTTAGGTTGTAGGAGCGCCTACCAAATGGACTAATAACTTTTCCTTTTTGAAGGTATATCAACAAAACTAGTGTAATTCGGAAATAACCATAAAACCTTTTGCACAGTTTATTGAAAAATTAAATTTATTCAAAACATACTTTTATCATCTGTTTTATGTAATGAAACCAAATTGACTTTGTTTAGTCTGCTAGGGCATAAATGTTTTTCTTGGAAATAATTTTGCAGTGAAATAACAACAAAAAATCTAATGCTATCACAAACCATTAATGATCATTGCTAAAATACAAACATCCTACTAAAACTTTAATAACAGTGCTCTAGAAACCAGCAAAGAAGTCGCAACCATCACTCTACTTGACAATGCAATGCATTGCTTAAAAGAATTGGTAACTGTCATCAAAGCAATTATCTAAACCAGCCAACAGCTATATATTTTGACTGTGTGTAACCAGACATTATTAGGAGAAAGTGTATCTTATGTGTATCTCAATATGTTTGGCCAATTGAATGCATCACATATTATAAAGTTTTTGTGCGACCTTCACTTTCTTCCACTAGTACAAAACTCGGTGCAGGAGTTTATACATATATTTTCTGCTTAGTTCATAAGTTGTACAAGAATGCACAAGTAACAGGCAATGAACAAGCCCGGAACAGCTCTGCTCCCTAGCACAAATGTTCAGGCTTATATAGCGGGTAGGCCTCGCCTCTCGTTCTGCTTGGCTGGACTTGACCTAGCTCGGATTTGGCTTGGCTTTACTCAGCTCGGCTTGACTTGGCTCTACTTAGCTTGGCTCGTCTTGGTTTTGACTGGCTTAACTCTTACCTCATTATTCTGCCTGACTGAGCACAGCCAGGCTAGGCTTAGCTCAGCCCTAAGCTCAGCTCTCAGTGGATCACATTCCACAATATTCTTCCCTCCATTGGTGACCACTGTCTCCAACCTAGACCTTGGGAGAGAGCTTATGGTAGCCACTCGGCACACCTCCTCCTCTCCTGTCAGAGTTCTGTTCAGGTCCTCGTCATCCGCGTCAAATACAGCTTCTCCAGGGCAGCTCGTGCTGGCCTCGACAGTCGCCTCCTCCCACTCCTGATTTCCTTTGGGTGCTGCCACACCTACCGGCTTTGATGCACCGAGTGCTTCCTGAGCTTCTTTCAAGCTAGTTGCGACCAAAGTCAATAAATCCTGTAGCGAGGTGTTACATTGCCTTCGATGTCAATCTTCTCGAGTGCTCTAATGTCGTCCAGAGAAAACGTGTGTTTTAAAAGAAAAGCTTTGGTGGCGTCCGTGAGGACCATTTTACTGCCTTCCTGTTTGACCTCCGGACGGTCTTCCGACAATTCCATGGTGTAGCATACCCCATATGTGTACCGTTCGGGCTTCCTAATGGTCCGGGCCGGTCTCGGATTGTGTCGAACTGGAGCTGATGGGATTTCTGGAGTTGATGGAATTTCTGGAGTCGGGGTTTCTCCGACCTTCTCCGGGTTTGATTCCGGTTCTCCCGGAACTTCTTCTCTTAACGGGACCGGGCTGATTTTAACTGAACTCAGTCTTTGGCCCTCTCCTTCCTCCAGTCCGGTCGGGTTTTCTTTGGGAGTTGTTTCCTGGCTTCATTTTCTGCGGCTTCCATCAACAATTTTCATCAGTTGGGGGACTACATCATTGGCACTGGGTCACTCCTGACTTCCTCCGGCTTTATCTCTGGACTATTGAGTCGAGCCCCTTTTATGTTAGGGCCCTTCCTTGGCTCCAGATTGGCCAGGGCTCGTCTCAGTCTCTTTTGGCAAGCATGGCAGGGCTTCAGCCTTGCTTCGCCCTTGATGAATATTGGCCCTGTCGCTCCACCAGATATGTGTGGTTGCCCCAGGCCTTCAGGACCTAGTATGGTCCCACAAACTTTGCCTGCAGCTTGGGATTTTTTCCCCTTCTCCGACGTTTGTTTGTAAGCCATACCCAGTTGCCTGGGGCGTACAGTAGTGGCTTTCTCGGGTTTCCTGTCTCACCTTTACCTGGCTCTGTCGCAGTGTCTCATGTAATGTTTGTAGACTCCGCTCCACTTTGAGGGCGTGCTCATGAGCAAAAAGGAACTTCGTCGGTGGGGGGGGTGACTCTCCAGCTGGTCCAGCAACCTTAGCTCCCATCCCAGCGTCAGCATGTTGGCTGTTTCTCTGTTGCCGAGTGGGAGGTGCTTCGGTATGCCCTCATCAGCTGGGGAAGCAACAGATCCCATTCGTCATGTTTCCGGGCCAGCAGTAATGCTCTCAAAAAATCTCTGAGCCCCCATTTATTCCATTCCGCGGTTCCATTGGCCTGTGGGTGGTAAAGAGTGGTATGTGTCAACTCCATGTTCCAGAGTTGGCACAGTTCGGCCATCAGTTGGCTCTCGAACTGCGCCCATGGTTCATGTGAATCTGCTCTAGAAGCCCCAGGTAGCAGATGACCCGCTCATCCAGTGCGTTTGCAACCACCGGGGCTGTGGGTTCAGGTAGTGCTAGTGCGTCCTGTCATCAGACGAAGTGGTCAGTGAGGACAAGCACCCACTTGTTCCCCCTAGGCGTTACCGGAAATAGCCCCACCAGCTCCACGGCCACCTTCTGCTAGGGTCGTCCGGCGTAGAGCCTTATTTTCCCTCTGACTGTTTTTTCCTCCATGCTTTGCGGCCTGGCACTACTCACAACTCTTGATAAGCCGTCTGACTGTGGACGTCAGTCCCGGCCAGTACAAAGTCAGCTGGAGGCGGTTTATCGTTCTTCCCACCCCAAAGTGAGCCATGGCATGCGTTTGCCACACCGTAGTCTCCCGCATGGTCGGGGGCAAATGACGCACCATCTAGCGTGGCCCTGCGGGGCCACGCGTGCTTTCAGCACGCTGTCCTGTTGTATGTGCAGAGAGCCTCGCATGTGATGCAGAATATCCAGTTGTCTGCTTCAAAGTTCAAGGGGTTCTGATGGCACCTCTTTGCCTGTGGCGATTGCACGGTACATGATGGCTACTGGTTCTCGTTCAGTGGCCTGTGTCCTTGCCAGCTCGCTCTTCGATCCTGTCATCCCTGGTGTGGCCGGTAGCCCCTTGGTAGAACCTCCAATACCCAGGTTCAATCCTGCTACTGTTGGGACAGGAGTCCCGCGCGAGTTGCCGGCCGGCCCCTCGGGGTATGCGACGTTGCCCAGGGTCGATCCCGCTCTGTTGAGAGCGAGAGTCCCAACCAGGCAACAGGTCAGTACCCACGCGGCTAACGGCCCTTGCTCTTTTGGTAACTCTTTCCGTGAAGGGTCCTGAATCCTCTGCACAATGCTCGTGCATTGCTGGTAGTCCTCGCAGGTTTGCTTGCTCAGCTCATCTGCGTTCCTGTGGGGAGTCCCTGACCAATGTTCCAGTACATAGTAGAACTCTGCCAAGATTTCGAGCCACTGGGCTACCTGCTTCGAGGGCTTCTTCCTCCTACATAGCCACCAGAGTAAAGCGTGGTACGTCCATAGGAGGAACTCCTGACCATACAGATAAAGCGGAAAGCGCTTACGTGCCTTGACTACAACAAAAAATTCCCGTCGAGTGACGCGGTAATTGCAGTCCGAGGAGGTGATAGTTTTGCTGTAGTAGGCAATGACCCTCTTGCAGCCCTCTTGTACTTGGGACAGCATGACCCCTACTCCACACCCACTGGCATCCGTGTCCAAGGTGTACTGCTTCCGGGGGTCTGGGTATCCTAAGATTGCGGTGGAGCTGATACTGTCCTTCTGCATGTTGAAAGCGACCGGTTCACCTTCCGTACATCTCCAGGGGACCCCTTTTGCAGTCAGTGCGTGCTAGGGATGTGCTATAGCGGCGAATTCGGGGATATACTGTCGGTAGAGGTCAACGGTCTCAAGGAATCCTTGGAGTTCCTTTACTCTTCGTAGGTTTGGCCACTCTGTGACTGCCTTTACCTTGTCAGGGTCTGTAGAGACTCTGTACTGGCTTACTATGTGACCCACGTAGCGGACCTGGGGTTGCAACAGTTGGCATTTGGACGGTTTTAGTTTTAGTTTAGCCTTGTGGAGTCTCTGGAAGACCTTCAGCTGATGCAAGTACGTATCAAAGCCCGGGGTGATGACTATAATATCATTAGGATACAGTAGCAGCGTTCTCCAGTGGAGGCCATGTAGAATGCGTTCCATGAGCTTTTGGAAGGTGGCTAGGGTGAACATCAGTCCGAAAGGCAACACCTTCGGACTGACCCCATTTCTTGAAGTTGGACTTGCCTCATACAATAAGGGGTCGTCCTCTTCGACTTGCGGGGTATCTACCCCCGTGTAAGTGACGATAGTAGCTCCAGACCAGAATGTCAATGACCGCTCCATAGCATTCATGCAGCAGATGATGACCTGTCACTTGGGTCCTACCTGATTCAGGCTACTTGCTACCGGGAGTCCGTCGGAAAATCCTTTAATTAGTCCCATGGGGCAGTAATTCTGTGTGGTGATGCCAGTGTATCGCCATCTCCGTTCGGGCGGAAACCACCACCTCCTGATCACCTGTACCTTGCTCTGTAGCAGCCGTTTATGCTGATCTGTGCAGACTAGCTGCCTGCCATCTACTCGGACTATGTACATAACCGATTGCTCAAACTCGAGAGAGCATCGACGGGCCACGAAGAATGGCATTCCAAGTATGGCATCCTCGCTTTAACGGCTGTCTACAAAGACTTCCTTCGTCCTTACGTCTCTCAGGCGGATGGTCAAACCAATTATTCCAAATAAAGGGAGCTGTGTTCCGTCAGCCAATAGCCCGTGGCGGTCACTCTCTTCGAGTTGGTCCAATACGGCTCCTGGTAATCGGCCAAAGACCTGCTTATTGATCAGGTTTGTAGTGCATCCGGTGTCTAGAAGAAACTAGATGGGCCGCCCTTCCACTCTTCCTGAGATAAAATAGCTGGTGGATTGAGGTCGGCTGAGGGCTTGCGCCCAAGTGGTATCTTCCAAGACATCTTCCATGAGGCCTGAAAGACTTCCTTTCCGGGGTGGGGCGGGGTCGGTTCTTTGAGCCGTCCCACGTCCTAGATAGACCAGCGGCTCCTGTGATCGTCATCCCCAAGGCGGAGAATGGGTCGGTCTTGCCGCTTTTAAAGCAGGCTTTTGACTACTCGGTTCAGGGGGGTGGTTCTCAATGTCTGGGGTAGAGGGGATTTCAAGACCACTCTCCTTCAATTCGGGCTACATCTCTGCCGTTCACACGGAGGGGCATAGGCTATGGTATCTAGGACAGTGGGAATGTCCATACTGACCTCACTCAAAGTCTGGTAGTAGTTTCCTGTCTCCACAAGCCTTTCCTGTGCACAAATCTTCCTTGGTCTAGTCCTTGCTGGTTGAGACCAACCGTCGGCTGTCACCGAATCCCGTGTAGTTCTACTGTGTTTCCGGGGTTGTTTGGCTTTGGCACAGCCAGTAGTCGGATTCCCGAAGCCGGTTTTGAGTAGCGAAGACAGTTCTTCCAGACGTGCCTTGGTGGGCCACAACTCCAGCAAAGGGCATCTGGTTGGTTCCTTCTCTCGGTTGGAGTGTGGACCTGCTCCTGGAGCTGTTCCACCTTTTTCATGAGAGGTTGGACTAGCCGGGCTAGTCATCCAATGACATCAGTTTCGGTCGAGTTCACCTGGTCAGAGGATCCTCCCTCCAAGGTCCATACCAAAGATCCGAAAGGTTTGTGCTTGCCTGCAGGATCTAGAGGTAATCATTTTTGGTTTGTACACTGTCAGCTAGTGTGGGCGTATGTACAGCCAACAGATGTTGCTGCACGGCAGGGTCCCTTAGTGAGCTGCAAAAGGTCTCCCTGACCATGCTATTCCGGTGTTGATTTGGTAGGTCCCCGTACGCAATGCATACCAGCCTCCCGACCTCCATAGCACGCTCCTGAAACGCCGCTTCCTCCTCTCGCCTAAGGGAGTTAAGTTGGCTTAACGCCAGCCTAGCGGATAGCCCGAAGTTTGACCAGAGGGCATTGAACATGGTTTCATGGTCTTCAGCCCGCCCGCAGTCCTCAGCCTGTTTGCTCAATGTTTTTTCGGAGGTGCAACACGGTTGCTCCTTCTGTTCACTAATTGGGGTCGGCTACCTCCATGAAGCGAGCAATGAAGTAATCCACATCTCCTTTTTAGTGTACTGGAGAGTCCTGAAGTGCAGTGCCGGTTCCTGCGCTCTTGGCAGCAGTAATACCCGTTCTAGTGCTTTGACTAGTCGATTGGGTCCCGGATCAGCGCTGCGTGCTCTCCTATTGGCCATGTTTGGCTTTCAGTAGGTTTCTGCTCCCTTTCCAGAGCAGTGCCTCTGCTGAGTCGGGGGCTTTCGGCTCCTTTTTGGGTTTCTTCTTGTTGCCAGAAAGTTCTTCTTGTAGGAGAAATGCTGCCTTAACAGGCAAGTCCGGTCGGAGCCTTCAGTAGGTTTCTGCTGCTGGAGCAGTGCATCTACTGGGTACGATACCGCAGGGCTTTCCACAGCTCTCTCTGGGTTTCTTCCTGTCGCCTGGTAGTTCCTCCAGTAGGTGCAGTGTCACCATTTTTTAGGCAGCCCAGTTAATCCAGAGTCCAGTGATCCTGATGCGAGTCCTGTGGTTGAGTTCTTTGAATCGCCAGAGATTCCACTGCTGCCACCAGTGTAAAGGTTTTGTGCGACCTTCACTTTCCTCCACTAGTGCAAGACTCAGTGCATGAGTTTATACATATATTTTCTGCTTAGCTCATAAGTTGTACAAGAATGCTCAAGTAACAAGCAATGAACTGGCCCAGAACAGCTCTGTTCTCTAGCACAAATGTCCAGGCTTATATAGAGGTATGCCCCGCCTCTCATTCTGCTTGGCTGGACTTGACCCAGCTCGGCTTTGGCTTGGCTTTGCTCTACTCAGCTCGACTTGGCTTTGGCTGGCTCAACTCTTACCTCGTTATTCTGCCTGACTGAGCACTTCCCGGCTTGGCTTATTTCAGCCCTAAGCTCAGCTCTCAGTGGATCACATTCCACAACACTACGAACTCTTAGCAAACTTCATATAAATTAAATTTTCACACTGGTACACATTTCAGTAAAATCATACCTTCTTTGGTTTCTGTATGTTACATCAACCTTGAAAGCTCGTAATACTTTTCAATAAATATGTACCACAAAACCTCTCTTCGAACACAACCTTTATTTGAACGACAGCTCTTGCTGGACACTACTATGGGAAAAAGGTTGAGAAATGCAACACCAATGTTTGATTATACTCCGTCTTTATTGACCGACCCTTTGACGCACAAATGTCTACTTGACTACAGCAAACAGTTCTTGTGCTATTAAGCTGATTTAATTTAGTTTCTGCACAAAACTTGCTGTTTTATAGTGTATACTAGCAAAATAATTTATGATGTTGAGTTGAAGAGAAGTGTATAATATGCTACTTACATGTGGTTCGCTATGTCTCCAGTATTAAGACTTCAATTCAGTGCTTCCAAACTACCAATGCCTAATGCTTTAGAGTTCTTTTTCAGTTTTTATACTGGCAATTGATTATCTGTATTAGCACCTGTTGAAAAGATATAAAATAGTTGCCAGGCAAGTTTGTAAGTGGAGGTACATAGGCAGAGTTTTTGGCTCACCCAAATAAACATACCATGAAACGTCTAATTCAATGCCACCTCTTTTTGACCGCTACTTTTAATATCATTGCAGATTGATTGCAAGCAATAGATAACAACTGGTTGAGATATTTCTCGACATATCAATGCATATTTCATTTAAAGATATTTCAACAGTTAGAAGTTAGCAAATTTCTTGCATCCGAAAGGTTTGACATGGTTCCAACCAAAGAAAAGGGTAAAATATAGGTGGCATTAGCTTCACCTGTAAAAGAGCTAGAATTATTTTCTCAAAATTCTAATGAACCATTTAAAAAATAAATTGGGAGCCTCTATTTGAATGCCACTGCCAATTGACCGCCACTATCAAAGAAGGGTTGAAAAATACAGCGCCATGGCATTCAATTACAGGTTTTACGGAAAGCTAGGAAAACACCACAAAGTTACCTGACTTCTGAGAGTAGTTTACTCAAGATACCATGGTCACATAGGCAGGTGTCTAGTGCAGCTGCTTTAAATAATGATAGTTGTTGAGTGGTATTAGCTGCTCTAACAGCAGCTGATATAAACTAACTCTGAGAAAGGTCAACATTTGTCAGAGATAAAAAAGTATTAAAATTAATACACAGTAATCCTTGCTGCTTTGCTGTTCTAAATATTGCAGCTTTAATGTATCAAACTTCAGGGACCCTATTGAGTGACCATACCTTAGACACGAAATTACAGTGGCACTGTCATTTTCGGGGCTGAAGTATAAATGCAGAGCACACAGTTTATTGATATGAAAATTTCATGGTAGTGGCCTGGTATATGTTAGTGATAAAAATAAAATGTTTTCCAAGAATAAGCTCCAAACTGTTTTTGAATTATTAAAATTAATTTTGCATTCCATCCTCTGATAATTTTGCTATCACTGATTGGCTCAAGTTTTTATATCATTGACTTAGTATCTTTGGTTTCTAGTAGGTTTCTAGTTTCTAGGTATCTTAGTATCTTTGCTATCTATCTACCAAAGTTCTTTAAACCTTTGAAAACAACACTATAAAACAATTAATATTGTATCCCGACTTTTTTGCCCAAAATGGGTTAGATTAATATTACCAAAAGTCTGTCCCAAAACTAGTCAAAAAACACAGGGCTACTCTTTATTTGAAAGTAATAATAATGAAAGACAACTATCGGAGAGAGGTTGAAAAATACAATGCCACGGTATTCAAGTAGAAGTTTATGGTGTGCCAAATGCTCAGCATAGACTTAAACAACTTAAACCAGCAATATATTGAGTACTTCCTGAAAGCGAGTGTGGTCTAATAAATGATTTAGTTTGACTGTTGTCAATAGGAACATAATTGATACACCATGAAAATTATCTGTTATTGTGTTGTTAGAAATTTCATACAGGAAACAACTGAAATGAATTATTTTCTAAAAACTACCAACACTTTTGTAGAACCATGTGTTTCTACATAACAAATTTATCAAACCTCGTTGCCATGCCTGCCGATAAAAAAATTGGTAGCATGGAAGCTATTTGACCAAATAGGAGAGTAGCTTGTGAGCTTGACCCAAACGGTTGAATTTTAGTAAACAAAGCTGTGATCAAATTTTTGAAAAGTTATTTTTACATATCGAACATGAAACCAATTACAATATAACCTATCATTATGGATTATTGGCAGCTAATAGTAGAGACATAATACACAACGCATAAAGACAAAGTGACAATCCCTGGTCAATATCACTATTATAATGATAATAATCCTTATGGTAACTAAACTAAGAACTTTTTGAGTATTGAAGACTGGATTCTACAGATTTAGATTTGGATTTAGTTTCTCCACCAAGCTCACAAATTGTTACCATATAATAGCAAAAGAATTCATGCTATTGTCTTGACCCAAAGTACATAAGATTGAACCTACATGTGGTTTGCTATGTCTACAACATTAGGACTTCATGTCAGTGTTTTTGGGCAACCAGTGACTAATTTTTTGGAATTTCTTGTTCAGGTTTAATTTTAGCAATTGGTAATCTGTATCAGAATCTGCTAAAGAGATCTATAAGCAACGATTTATAGGTATAAATGATTTCAAAGTATATGAGCAGAAATTTTTAGATCACATAAGTATGCGTATGCTAGGAAAGTACCACAAACTGACCTGGTATCACGAAGCAGTTTACCCAAGATACAACTGCAGCTGCCATAGATTATAAATCATCTAGTTAACAAGTGCTATTCATTTAATAGCTGTTCCAAAACTAACCACAGCTGATACGAATTAACTCTGAGAACAGTAAATATTTGTCAAAGATAGGAAGTCATAAGTTCATATACAGTAATTGCTCCTACTTCACTCTAACTATTAAAAATTCAGTGTATCAAACTTCAGTAAAACTTGAGTTGGATATGTGTAGGTAAGGTATATGTATATGTGAGGTACAAATGCAGAGCAGACAGTCTATTGACATGAACATCCCTTAGCAATTCCCTGGCAGATGTCAGTGATGAAAATAAAAGCTCTTTCATGAATAACTCAAAACCGCTTTTAAAGGACTGAATGTTATTTGACCATCTATTCTGTGATAGTTTTGCTATCCTGACACTGATGATTTTTTCAAGGTTATTTATCATTGAATTTTCCTCTTTGATTATTAGCCCAGCCATGATTTGTCCTTCAGTTTTAGTTAATCTTTTAAAGAATTGAGTATTTTATATACAATTTACTTACATACTGTACAAGTACGTCACATTTCCAAGGACATGTGCATGTACTTACATGTATAGGAAGTTTAAAAAACAGATTACTCTAGGGAAGTAATAAATTATGGCTAATACCTAAAAATATCTAGTTTTGGTTTAGTGGAACTTGTCATTTTATTGACGGGTCTGAAACATGACCCCATCAAATACGATGTTTTACAGTAAACAGTGTCTCAGTTGGTTTAAGAGCCACCATTATATTAACATGGTACCTTACCAGTAATGTAATATACATAGACAAGATGTTCAAAATCAGAATATTATCTTCGTAACATTACAAACATATCATGAACCTCTATTTGACCGCCAATAGGTCAAACCCATAGGAAAAGAGTTTTAAATTGAGTTCTACCCTTTAATTAAACACCATTTCTATTTGACCGCTTTTATCTGAAATTCTTGATCTTTAAAAACTCAAAATAGCAAGTTATCAGTGAAAGAGTGGCCATAAAATTGTACTGATAATAAGCCCGCTACCTCAATAACAATTAAAATCAAAGTCTGTTTTCCAAATCTAATGCTCTATAATTTTTTGTTAAAACTTTGAATACAGCCCCAAAGAAATTAATCATTATGGTAACAGTAGTTTCTTTTATTGCGGTTTTGGTACTTCTACATAATAGAAAAACATTTAGCAGTTACGATAAAATATTTACTACTGTTTTTAAGTTAAAACTCTTGCTTAGCGAGTATGTGGCTGAATGCTTCTCATCATTGCACACTATTTGCTAAATAGCAATGTGTAGAAGTTTTTCTCTGCTATAAACTTGTTTAGACGTGTATATCGACTAGTTCAGCAGTGCCAAAAACAGTTGAGGTCAGCAAACTTTGTGAAAAATATTGATCAGCCAAAGAAATGAAACAGTTCCAGACAAAATCAACAATCAGAACGTACATGTACATGTAACTGGCAGAGCAAACAATGCAAATGTATGTTTCCTAAATGTTAATTTTAGTTTTTGCATGTAGTATACGTATTATTTGTCTATGTCACTTGTTCTTGGATATACATTTTTAGCACTCGACAGATGATTATTATACAATTTGTAAATTTGCAGATTTACAACATACTATTTGATAGCATCTTTGTGCTTATCTGAACTCGGCCTTAAATGGATCGTTGCTCAAAACTACTCTTCTATTGCAAATGTGGCCAGTTGTGATTGAAAACTGTAGCAGACATATCCATGAGTGCAATGATTTTTGTATACAACATTGTTAAATAAAGATATATAATAAAAATATGCTATGAAAATAAGAAAAAAATAAAAAAATAGAAAATTCAAAGAAGTTGCAACGTTGGCTATAAGACTGTTGAAGGCTAATTGCAAACGATGGATATCAGCAGGAAGAGATGTTTGTTAGCTTTCTAATGCATATTGATTTAGACATCTACAACAAATTGGAAGCAAGTTATATTAGATTTCTTGGATCTAAAAAGGTTAATGTCTTCCCGAAAGATAATGCATTAATTTAGGCTATATTTTTTTTCCGGCGGACTTGCTAAATCTATCTTTCTAAAACTCTAATGAGATATATTGTACATGTATTCTAAAATTACAACATTGCCCGTTATTTGAACATCACCTCTAATAATGTGCCGCTATAGAAAAATAATTAAAAATAGAGTGCCATGGCGTTCAAATAAAAGTTTTTCAATAACAATATTCCTTTCAGCTGAAAATTCAATAACATAATAACAGTTTATTGGTATCTTTCAACTGTGGTAGAATGATTATGATAGAGAGAGAAATAGTGCTCAAACTACTATAAGATTGATTGCACAATCAACACTGAACTACCCAGCTGTATTTAGTCTGTTTTGAGGTGACTGACAGATATAGAACAGTTATTTGGTAAACAGCTTGTTCATCAACATTCGATAATCACGAATTAATAAATAGTTAAATTTGTACAATTTTTTTAAAGAGGAACGTAAGGCTAAGTGATGACTGATGACCCACTGACTAGCTTTATAAAATACTTGCCATTTATCCAATGTTGTTCTTACCTATTGACTTAGCCAAACACATATTCAGCTATGTATGGTTGGCGCAATGTCAAAACAAACATATATATATATGTATGGGTTTGTGTTGGTAGAGCTAAAGACAAGACACCTGTAACTGGCTACAAAAGCTAATTCTCATAGAACTTTAATATCAGTTTATTCATTTCAAAAACAAACTAGCTGCATCTAAGATTTACCTTCAATTAGTAATGACTACAGGGTTGGACACAAATAGTTAGTATATACATGTACCAACATATTCTCATGATTTAATATAGATATGAAGAGAACTAGTGTAAGTTACAAATTTTCAAAAAACATTTTGCACAACTTTTTCAAAATTTGAATCTATTGAAAGCTTAATTTTTATTGCTTGCATTATATTATAAACTGAAATACTTGTTTTTGCTGTGCTGTAACCTGTTGGTTGGAAAATTTTTTATATGCTAATGCAAAAGACTGCACAATTATTTATGCTATAACAAATAGTCGACGAAACTTGTTGCATTGCAAATATCATTCTAGTACTTCAATAACAGAGCTGTAAAGTTCAGCAAAAAGGTCAGAACCTTTACTCAATGACAGAAAATTCTCATTGTTTTGTCTACTTGACAATATAATGCATCTGGTAGAAGTGTTGATAACCTTGATCCCATTAATTATGTAAACAAGCTGACAGCTGTATTTTCTCAGCGTGTTTAGCCAGAACATACGAGAGAAAAGTGTATTTCACGTTTATCTTTGTGTAGCTCAATATGTTTGGAAAAGCAAATGCATCCCAGATAAACGCCTAGCAAGCTTCATGTAGATTAAATTTACACACTGCTACTAATTTCAGCAAAATCATATTGTGTTTAATTTTCATACGTTACAACAACCTTGAACAGGCACTAAGTTGATTTTTATTATATGGGTTTTATAAAACCTCTAGTTGAAAACCACCTCGCTAAACTCCAGGTCTAATAGAATACCACTATGGTAGCAAGGCTGAAAAATAAAGTGCCACCCTTTAATTGAACATCAGTTTTATTGACCACCCGTTTGACACAAATATTTACTTGACTACAACAAATAGATCATATGGGGTGGAACTGATTCAATTTAGTGTCTAAATAAAATCTACTATTTGATAGCATATAATAGTGAAATAGTTCAAGTTGTTTTTGTGTTTAAGAAACGTGTATAAGATGCTACTTATATATGATGAGAACTGGTATAAATTGGAAATTCCTACGAAAAGATTTTGGCCAAATTTTTGAAAATTTTAATCCATTAAAGGCTAACTTTTTATTGCTTGCTTTATATTATAAAATTAAAGTAATTTTTTTTGCTCGGTTGATATGCAAATTTTTTATTGGAATTAATTTTGGTAATGCAAATAGCAGGACAAATGTTAATGCTATCACAAATTGTTGATGATACTCGTTGCAATACACCTATCCTGACGATACATCAGTAACAGAGCTTTAGACCTTTCACTAGACGTTTCATTAGACTTTCAGACCTTATAAAAGGAAATTGCTCCTCATGTCTGTGTATCTCAATATGTTTGGCCAAACAAATGCATCTCAGATAAACTCTTAGCACGCTTCATATAGATTGATTTTACACATTGGTACTAGTTTCAGCAAAATCATCTTGTATTTGGTTTTTGTATGTTATAACATAAAAAATCCACATACAGCATCAAAGCGGTCAAATAGATGCTTTTATATTGCGAATGCTGAAACATGATAAAGAGTTTAAACAAGTACATGTAGTATATTGAATACTTTTCAAAACAAGCGGCGCCTACTAGATAATTTAATTTGAGGGTGACCAATAGCACATCATGGGCCCAACATTAAGTTTAGCTGTTACTGTGCTATTAGGAAATTTTGGTTTAAAACCATTCATTATTAAAACTAGAAGTTTCCCTGTCATACAGCCCTTGACCAAAGTGATAATGGAAAACAGGGTACGGGCTGGTTGTTACTCTGCTATTAGTAAGTCTCGGTTTAAAACCATTCATTATTAAAACTAGAAGTTTCCCTGTCATACAGCCCACGACCAAAGTGGTAATGGAAAACAGGGTACGGCTGGTTGTTACTGTGCTATTAGTAAGTCTCGGTTTAAAATCATTCGTTATTAAAAACTAGAAGTTTCCCTGTCATACAGCCACGACCAAAGTGATAATGGAAAAAAATGATAATGGTTGAGAAATACAATATTAGCAGCCAAATGGCACTGCAGTGTAATAAGATAACTGCAATAGTAGCTGCAATGGTAGCTGTAATGCGCTGAGTGTTAATACGTACAACAAGCAGCAATAATGAAAGGAAAATATTATATGTTTATATCTCTCCCCTGCGATAAGAGAATTGCAATATTAGAAATAAAATTGCAAGCTGCTGTGTCATATACACAGTTTGAAAAGTTGGGTGCACTGAATATAGAATGGTTTTGACAGCGATCTGTAACAGAGAGCAAACACTAGCATTCACGTGTGTCTGGTAGTTTTTCTGCAAACTGGAGCAAAATTAAAAAAAAAATTTGACATAAAGGGGCATTGTAGTTTGGCTCTGGCTTGTACATAAGATGTAAATAAATTTGACTAATGTTCTAGATAATTTAATGAAACCTTCGGTAATTTGACAAAAAACATAGGCTGATAAACTGTGTATCACATTTTTGTACCTGTAAATCGGTCTACGCCTCAAACGGTCTACGTTTATTACAGAAACCTTCGGCAATTGAAAAATGCCATAGACTGGTGAAATGTGCACGTTTTTTTTGTAAAATGTGCACGACTTTATGGTTCTACTATTTGTCGCACGGCTTTATGGGCGTTTTGTTGGCCGGTCTTAATTTTGATTAAAAAGGCTTGTCAGGTTTTAATGGCAATTTTAGGCCTAATTAATCTCTCTAATTATGTATAATCCGATCAGATGGGTAAGTTTTAGGATGTTGTCGACACTTTTCAAAGACTTTGTGACATATTTAAATAGGTGTATAGGTGTTTTGTATCGTTATTATACTTAAACGACTCGACAGAAAAATGGTAATTTTTTTGATTGGATTTCAGTACAAGGGTTTGGATATGGCTGTTGGTGGATACCTTTCGAGAATTGTGTGCACGTATGCATTTATCATAAAGCTACCACACACTAGCTTTGCTCATGTTTGGTCGTGGGAATATTTAAAAAAAATTATCACAGCTTCCGTAGAACCAAGTGTTTTTACTCATGAGACTGTCTGGATGTTGTTGCTGACCCTGCTGACAGGCAGTTTTGTAAAATGGAAGTGATATGATTAAATAGGAGAGTAGCTTATAAACATGACTTTATGTGGTAGAATTGGGTAAACAAAGCCATGACCAGATCTCTGAAAAACTATATGTATATACCTGACGTGAAACCAACAGAAACACAACCTGTCATTACAAATCAGTTGCAGCTTATCATTGAAATACAACACATATCGTTTAAAGTCATTATGACAAGCCCTTTTTAATACTCTTATTATAAAGGCAAATGTACTTGTGGGAATTAAACAATGAACTTTATATGTACTGAAAACTGGATTCTAAGGCAGACTGCTTAAGACTGCTTAAGACTTACTATTTGAAACCATATGATATCAAAATAGTTCCTGCTGTTGTGTGTTAAAGAAAAATAAGCAACATGATACTTACAGGTGGTTTGTTATGTTTCCATCATTTAGACTTCATTTCAGTGGTTCCGACAATCAATAGGTTATATTTTAGAGTTTCTCTCTCAGACTTTATTTGCGTGATTCGTGATCTATATCAGCACTTTGTAAAAAACGTAAAAACAGTCACCAGGCAAGTTTAAGGGTTAAAGTGCCTAAGTAGTCTCAGAACCCTCAGCTACACGTATGCTATGAAAACACCTCAAACTGACCTCGCCTCATAGAGAAGTTTACTCAAGATACCAGTGTCACGTAGGCATATGTCTAGGGCAGCTGCTATAGATGGCGATAGCTGCTGATAAGTGGTATTAGCTGTTTTAACACCAGCTGATATGAACTAACTTTGAAAATTATTAACATTTGTCAGAGATATAAAGTCCTTAACTCATATAGTCATTGCTCTACCTTGACTGCTCTAAATATCGTAGCTTCAGTGTATAAAAATTCAATCATATGATTACACTTAGCAATTATTTACTGTTGGTTTCATGGCTAAAGTAAGAATGCAGAGCCTAAAATCTAGTGAAAGTCTGCTAACCACGGCCTGGTAAATTTCAATGATAAAAATAGAATATCTTCCATGAATAGCTTCAAACTGCTTTGTAATAATTGAATTTAATTTGGTCTTCTTTTCTTTGATGATTTTCTTAATGTGATCCTGATTGGATCAAAGTTATTTATTACTGACTTTGGTTATGACAAAACCATGCTTCACCATTTGGTTCTAGTTAATCTCTTACATGTTTGTGTATTTTATATGCAATGTACTTACATACTATACTATTATGTCACATGTACAAAGATAGGTGCATGTACTTACGCGTATAGTAAGTTTAGCACACAGTTTCAGGGTTGTGAAGCGTAAAGATATTGCTGATACCTCAAAAAATCTAGTTTATATTTCATGAAAAATCTCATTTCATGGTTGGGTCTAGAACATGACTCCATCAAATAGCATGGATTACGGTAAATAGTATTCAAAGAGGTTTAGGAGCCATGATTAAATTTATGTACTACCTTACCAGTAATTCACTAAACATTGAAGAAATTATTACAAATAGAATAATATATCTCATCATAACTAACAGAAATATCATCTACTGAATGTTCAATAGTTTAATAACAGTTCATCAGTATCAGTTAACCGAGGTTATGTGATTATGACCGTGAGAAATAGTGCTCAGACAGCTGTAACCTACTGGCTGTCTCTCCAAAATTCAACAACTCATCTTTACTTACTCCTCACTTGCTTTTCTACTACATTTTTGTAGCAGCCAATTTATGATGAAACCTTATTTTTTCCAGATCTTTACTAGAATAAAAGCAGTGTTTTTTCTCTGACTGAAGCCAACAAGCTTAGAGCGTAAGGAACAAAATGCCCTGTATAGGAACTCGCATTTGACCCTCAACTTTACAGACGGGCATACTAGCCCCTACACAACTCGGCCTCCTCACCGCTTTATCGAATAATGATGCGCATACTGTTTACTCATGACCATCTTTCACAGTTCTTCAGACGTCCAAACGTACATGTATTAGTATCTCTAAAAGCTATAAATATTAACAAATCAATGTGACATTGCAATATTATATTTATTCAGTGTTGACTTAACGGAATATTACCCTTTGGTGTAAAAAAATCACGCTATTACATGTATATTAAAATGATAAAGCGCAGTAAAGACTTACATAAAATTGTTTTTCTCAACTTAGGCTTTAAATATACAATACAATTCTCTTTGCCCCTTGTTCTATGATGTTTATGAAGTTTTTCAATATTTGGAGAATGTACCAAAACGCATTTGAATTATATAGACGGTTGCATATTTTACAATTACCATGACACAGTCACAACTACCTCGTTACAACAATGAATTTTATAACAATATTTTAGCTCTCTATTATACGCAGCCTTCACTAAATATATAACCTTTATATAAGCTTCACCAGCTGTCACAGTTAACAGTACAAAGGGTTTTCAACTTACAACACTTATACGTTCATAGGACGCTGTGGAACTTAAACTTCAGAGAAAGTTGCAGCATCGTTGATAAATTACCAAGTACTCTTATTAACATCTAGTTTCATAATGAAGGGTAGAAAATATAAATAACCAAACAGGCAAAAGAATGAAAATTTGCCGACGCAACCAAAAAGGACAGTGAAAGTCAATCAAAATCAACCAAATGAAAGTGAATGATACTGAAAGTCAGTGATGCACTGATGCTGTCTTTCTGTCACACAAGTACAACAAAGTTCATTCATTTATTACAAACTTGTTCGTGTCACTAAATACAATTGTAAATACTTATAAATACGGTTGAGACAAAACTATATTTAATACTATTTCCGACATTTTCATACTGCGCATTCGCAATCTCAAAACAGCTTTAGTCCAGATTATTTCAGTCCAAAAACCAAAGTATATTACATATTATGGGTGTATCAATTGTAAATGCCGTTGAGACTGAACCAAATTGAACATTGTTTTCAGTATTTCCATAGGGCGCATTCTCAACTTTGAAACAGCATAAAAATATTCGTATAACCTGAAGATTCTCTGTACATTACATTTTATGAGTATTATGTGTAATGTAAAAAGTTCCATATGTAGTAATAGTAATTAGACAGCTAGTGTTAAAGGACACACTGTGTTCACTGTGTTTTATTTTTACTTCTTATACACTTGACTATAGCAGGAGTTATCTATTCACTTGTTCATCAATTAAATTGCATTTTTCTAATACACTGCAATCTTGAGTCAGGTTGAGTGACATTTGTATCAGTTTTTTAGGCATTCGATCTTGTTCTTCCATGAATGGCTGATGTGAGAGAGCAACACTAGCTAGCTAGCAATACAGCAACATGCAATTTCCGGATTGGTTGTTGACCTACGGTTTTAGCAGATGAATACACAGCTATCTTGCTCAGACAGAAGGAACCAGTCTGTTTTACTTGCAACACATATATAATTACTAAAATAATCCTTGATCTGTAAAGTTTCTAAGTTAGTTATCAGGAGATAACTTATACTAGCTATTGACATTTATATTATATCTTTAATCTGTAAGTTTGTTGCATTTCATAGCCTAGGGTAGTACAGTCTAAACCTAGTGATATTGCTGTCAATTCAACCATTTTAAAACTTTTGCATTGACTACCAGCATCATTTTGGACTTCAGGTTAGTGGGGTTAAAAGTCAAGTTTTAATGTCAAAGTTTTAAGTCAGAAAAGTTTAAACCCCTCTAAAGATTAAATCGTTAACCATGCATCCATACTTGCCAAGTCTCCCGATTTGACTGGGAGACAAATCTACCCTCCAGTTTATTAAGTCAGTCTCCCTTTTGCACAAAAGCTCCTGTTTTATTTCAGCTTTTTCAATAAAAGTAGGGATTTAATTTTTTTACTCGCCGTTTTCTCTTGGTTTACTAGTTGCGCGCCCTCATCATCACACAAGGTTAGCAACAATAAAACAGATCGCTATAAAATCGTATGTTTGCCATAAAACCTTGGCTATTTAGATTTAGCAACATTGACGTCTAATGATTTGCTCTACAGTTTTTCATCAATAAACAAAAAATATACATAAATCTGTGACAGATCGCTGGCAAATGACCATGAACATACATTGATAGTAAGAGTACCTGAACATTAAAGAAAATCGTGGAAGAGCCTCCTATGTAGGTACCAATGAGGAAAAAACAACTTCACAAAGAAGTCTAGGGTTCAGATTCAACTGCATGTACTCTATTTGCCGTCAATCTCGCGCTTTTTTTCTCAACTACTTGGCAAGTATGAATGCATCTAAATCGCTAAAGAATCATTATCTGTGAGTAACTGTCATATCTTGTCATATCTTGTCATTTGTCACTGGGGTGCAGCATATAGACATTAAGTATCGGAGACGCACACTCTGAAGTGAGTTTAATATTAAGAGAAGATGTTAGAAGAACTGGATGATTCAAGGGAAGACTCGAGGGATGAAGATTTATCAGACGAATACCACGAGCTATTTTTAGATGTTTATAAAATTTATTTGCTACTTGCAATGCTGCCTACTCTGACTCTTCTGGTATTCAACAGAAAGGCACTAAAATAAAATAACTGAAAAATATAGTTTGATAGGCTGTCGCAATCTAACCTGTTAAGTAAGTAAAAAGATCTACCATCAGCAGCAAAGCTGTACTTGAGCGTTCACTCAACTCTGCGAGCACCTTCGTCTTAGACAACACTAAGAGCATACATTTAAGTAAAGCACCTGTTAAAACTATATCGGTTGATATACTATGCAGAGGTATTAATACTAAGCTCAAGTCATGGTCAACAATAATAAACCATGACAATAAATGTCAACATAACTATACAGATTTTTTAGCAAAACGTTGAATGCTGAAAAATATAATTTAGCTTTTTAAACTACATGTACCTAAATAATTTATCAGATTTGTACACATCACTGAATGACAAAGATTTGCCCACTAAAAGATGGTGTCAAATTTGTTCCATCAAAAAATGTTGCTCAACGAGTTGTTTGAAAGACATATGCACTATGTGGTCACCCAACAGTACGCAACAGACTTCAACCAAAAAAGGTTTATTTACCTTCAGAGGCAACCAATGACCGTGAACATAGCTAATTCACTCAATGCAGAATCACACAGTACGAAATTTGGAAATTGTTTTAATACATACGGATTAACAAATAAGCCAGTACTTTTATTCAGTAATGTCAACCACTGCGAAACATTCATGCAAGCTTTGTTGGGCACACATATATAACTTTTGAGGCAGTAAGTGTGTAGAAAAAGACTCATAGACAGTTTAGGGAAATTCAGCTAAAGTTTAATATCCTGACATATAGAAAGCAGTTAGATTATACAATGATCCACTGATATAACTGTGCTGGAACAAAAATGTTGAATCTTCTCCCAATCTACTCATGAGACTGCATACCAGTCGCAGAGTCAGACATATCTACATACAAGTGAATTAAGCAAATAAAACTTCTCAAACATATTACACTCCTACTTTCCTTTTAAGCTTCACTTCCTTGGCATGTAGTACAAATAGATGATAATAAACCTTTTGCCATTAAGAAATACTTGGGATAGGGTGTGGTAGGAAATATTAGAACCAACCATCTCAGATATACGACAAAATAATGCTAAATCTGGAAAATTAAACACAAATAACACAAGTTTTTCTATGTGAAGTCAGCAGCCAGGAATAATTGGTTGTAAATAATGTTCTACATATTCTTGGGAAAAAGCTTGAGATTATTAAAATTAAAAACTCTGTTTCCTTTGGAGACATGATTAAAAAACATGACCCGAAATAACCTTTAGTTTATGAGCGTTGTTAATAACAATCCATGCCAAGATGAAACAGAATATGACATTATGTTACTGTCATAGAAATACAACTTTGTGTTACTTAGTAGTTGTTGGAATGCAATAAAGTGATTATAAGGATTACTAAAAGACTGGAGATTATGCTGAGTATAGAACCTTAGATAAAAGAACCTTGTACAGACATGATTAACCATGGTAAAAACAGTGCAAGCTGACAATGTTCACATTGTTCTGGTAACGTTGTGACTACCTGACCCAAACAACACACTGCTAGGTTTATTGTTGCAACTGTTGAAGTGAAAAAGCTGCCTCGCCTATTACCTCACAGAAGTTGCTTTGTCTCGCAATGTAAAGATAATGTTTTTTCAGTTTTGAGTTTCTCCGAAACAGACCTGCTAAGATACTTATGTTTTCACAAAGGGGAAAAAAATGAAACAAGGCTTTATATGAAATTTAATAGTTCTAAAAAGGCATCCAAACTACAGAATAAAATATATAAATGCAAAAAGCTTATTGAGGATTACATCTTCTTGATAACAGGTTGATGCCAAAGAGTCTTGCAGATTAAACAGTTAAGATTGCACATGACTCCATAAAAATGTGTGAGGAAGGCAAATTCAACTTGTGTAGATTCAACAGCACTAGTATATCTGTTTTGAATCAAACACCTCATTCAGATTTTAATTCAGCGAATTCAACAAGAAAATATTCCACAGATTACTTCTACTATAAAATTAAACCAGGAGGTTTATGGAACAACATTCATGATTTCAATTTTTGACCTGATCTCATAGACATACCGCTTAATAAAAAAGGAACTTTTTAATAGCGAGTTGAAGTTACGATCTACTGAGACTAATCTCAATGATTCGTATTGCTAGAAAACAAATCATCAAGGAAAATTCCAAATTAAAAAAAATTGAATAAAGGTGAGGGGTAATTGGCAACAATGGAGACAGAGAATCACATATTTAGAGAGTGTATACTATAGCTCTATTATACTTAGGTATACATTAGCTTTCCTATGTCTATGCATAGATTACCTAGATGGTAGCTTTGCTATCCTTATGCGCAGAAAAACTTTATTATTCTCTTTACTATGTCTATATATCAATTGGTTTTACAATATCTTTATCGCTATATCTAAGGATATATATATATATATATATATATATACATATATATATATATAAATATATATATGTATATATATTCATGCTACAGACAGTACTGTTTCGGCCTGTAGCAGTCACCCGTATGGGTTAACTACCACCCAGCATTAACTACTACCATTCATGGGTTAACTGAGGTGAGGAAATAATTTATATATTTTTTTAATTATATTTACTAGCTGTCCCACCCGGCGTTGCCCGGGTAATAGAAGAGTCTTTGGACAGAAAATTGATTTGTCCTTAACATATAACAACATGTACTGTTATAACTTTCAAACTACATATCATGAAATTAGTGTTTTCTGAAGTTGAAATAAATTAGGAGAGAAAATAATAACAACGGTAAAAGTTTTCAAGCTTTGTCAAACTGTAACTTTCCAACTTTATATCAAGAGGGAATGATTTTGTACAGAAAAAAGTTCTTTTTTTGGAGGTATTAAACAATGTGTACCTTCTGAGAATACATGTATTCAACAGAGTAATAAAAAAATATGACAGAATATGATAGCATTTTGCGGTTGAATTTTTATTAGAACAATGTTTGCCAAAAGTGGTTGAATGAAAAATTAATATTAATAATAAAGGTTGGAAGCTAACTAAGTAATACTAGGTAACAATGATAAGACTAGAAATTCCACCGTCATACAACCCACGACCAAAGTGATATTGGAAAAAAGAAAGGGTACTGATGGTTGAGAAATGCAATATTAGCAGTCAAATAGGATAACTGCAATGGTAGCTGTAATGTGCTGGGTGTTATTATATACAACAAATAGCAATAATGAAAGGAAAATATTATATGTTTATATCTCTTCTCCTGCAAAAAAAGAAATGCAATATTGGCCATTATTAGAATTAAAATGCACTGATATTATTAGAATAACCAATATTATTTATATAGTAATAATAAAAAACCAATGCACAATTTTGTTTACATTTCAAAACGGCATAGCTAACAATATCACAAAGTTGCAATATTTATATAGATTTTTAGAAAACCTTTACTATGTCGTCATTGTCCTGTAGTCATTCAAACTTATAATTAATTATTGCAATAATCTCATTAGAACCGTTAGAAAAAATATCATCGTCATGCCTTTACTTACACTGTGTTAGATTTTTAGAAAGTCTGTACTACATAGTCATTGTTCTGTAGCCATCCAAACTTATAATTAATTATTGTAATAATCTCATAAGAAACGTTAAAAATATCATTGTCATTTGCTTTACTTATACTGCGTTGGACATCAGTTAGAATGGGAAAGTATTCAAATGTGTCGGCAAATGAAAATGAAAAAATTGAAATCTGCAAAAATGAAACGATTTCTGTACTCCTATGTTAATTGCCAAAACCTTCGTCAGTTTGACAACGCTATAGACTGGTAAAAAGTGCACGTTATTTTTTCGTGAACTGGGCAAGACTTCATCGTTCTATTATCTGTCCCTCGGCGTTTCAATTTTTGGTCTTAACTTTTATTAAACCAAGCTTTTCAAGTGTTTGTGGCGATTTTCGTTGAAATAAATCTGTCTATTTGTGTATAATCTGATCAGATGGGTAAGTTTTAAGATATTATCAAAGGTTTATAAAGACTTGGTAACATATTTAAATAGGTTTAAATGTGTTTTGTAAGGTTATTATACTTTAACAACTTTACATAACGATGCTTAAATTTGTTGATGAAATTTCTTGACGAGGGTTCGTCTCATTGTTGATGAATAATTTTCGTAAGTTGTGTGCACATGCATTTATCATAAAAACTCCCCAGTTCGCTCCGCTCATTTGGTCGTGGGACAATGAATAATGGTTGAACTTCAAACAGATATTAAACTCAAATTATGTTTAAAAAATGCAAGTCGCAATAAACACGATGACGTAACCAACTGTAAAAACTTATATTATAAACTTCAGAAGTTATACAAAGTTAATAAATGCAATAAGAGAATGTAAATCTACCTATTTATCAAATTCTCAAAGTATGTAAATGTATGTAAATATAAGAGATTGAAGAATAACTGATACTAACAGTAAATTTTACAGATAATCTTAGATTAATCTTACAAATGATTATTGTAAAATGTGAAAATACAGTAATTACGAATTACTAATTGGTTAGGTTTAGTAGGAAAGACGTGTAAGCTAATACACAAAGTAAGCACTGATAGAAAAAAATTTGAAACACGCATTTAACAATCGAAACATTTGGCTGTTGAGGAAAGAAAATAGCGCTTGTTACTATACTATATTGCTACTAAAATAAATGCTAATTAACAAAATGAATAACAATCAACAAAATAAAAACAACTATAAAGGTTTTCAAAATTTTTCAAACAATTGTAACTTTCAATCTTCATATCATGAGAAAAGGTTTTCAAACCACTGTATATTTAAAAGTTCACAACTTTCAGTGACATATAGCTTTTAATAACATACAGTTCAACCTGTTCTAGCGGAACAGTTGTAGCGTTTCTAACCGAGTTTTAGAGATCCGAAACAATTTTTCTCATTGAAATAAAATTAAGTGGATTTTAATCTGGTCCAAGATGATGAAAAACTTGAATAAATTCAGAGATATACTTCAGTAAAGTTTGTTTTCAACATATTACACAACAAGCTGTACTGTATATGGCATACTATAAATATAAATGGGTGTATATAGATCATGTTTAATTTTAATGAAATGATTTGTATTTATGATGATGGGAAAAAAAGCAAAAGTAAACATTTCGTACATTTGGCTTTTAAATCATCCAAAGCATTAAAGGTTAAAATACAATACTAAAAATATGCAACAGGTTGTTACATGAAAAATCGTAGGAAACCAGAAAATATAAACATTAACGGCCTGTTTACTTTAAATTTTAAAGGAGACTCATTCTCCAAAACAATTTAGGGTAACTCTACTGGAAGGTTTACTGCCCTAGCAAATTTCTTTGTTAGAGGAGGCATCGTCTCACATGATTTCTCTTTTTTTGTAAATAGTTTACGAAGCGTAAAATGCTTATCCGTTTCCAATCATTTCTGGAGCTTTGCTAGTTGCGATGCACATGCTCCAGTTTAGTCGAGAACCCAACTTATGTTCAAACTCTGAGGCAAACAAATCTCAAAATCTTTGGTGGAAAACCTAAGGCTAAAATTATTAACATACGCATGCTGTATATTTTATATGAAAATGTAAATGATCGCTATGGTGATATAGCTCAGTGGTAGAGCAACCGGACAAAACCCTCGTCAATGAGGAAGCCGTCGTGAGTTCAAATCCATCAGATCAGATTGTGATAAACCAAGATTTTAATATCTATAACTAGAAAACTGACATAAGACAGACATACTTTGGGAAATATATATATGTATATTGGGTCCTCGGTTCAAACCCAAACAGCTGCACTTTTCTGGTGGTTCTTAGATAAGACCCTTGCTTTTATAATGTCTACAACCTCTATGATGAGTGCAATAACCAAAGCCATGCCAGCTCGGACGTCGCCCGGTCAAACAAGGTCCGCGCTGCCTGTAGCTGAACTAGGACAAGGCAGTGAAAATGGGCTACTGGTTCAAAACGGATGAAATGGACTCGAACCGATAACACGGACCTCATGCAGTGCTACTTTATGAGTGAACCTCAAAAGTGGGGCTACACGGGAAGGATGCATCAACTGTGGATAAACATGCGCCTTGAATTGCCACTAACCGCTAAGCAACTTGTGGCTCAGAGGAGTAACATAATCAAGCGGCACCTCATATCGGAACTTGAGGTAGATGAAATTAGGGAACAGTTCACCCAGGTAACCTCAACCAACAAGGAGTGCATATCAACACACTCTGTCACACATACACAATCTCGTGTTAACTTCTGGGTTGAAGAAGATATTCACATTGACCTTGACCCAAGAGTGAAAGAGCTTGGGGAAAAGATCATCAACAAGATGCAAGCTGCTAATGATTATAGCAGCAGGGTACCACTAGCAAAAGTTAACAAGGCCATACCTAATAAGCTGTTAGAAGACATTATTAACTTGGCGCTGGAGTCGATCTCAACTGGATCGATCAGTGAGACTATTGCCCTAATCTACAGTACAGCAACCGTCATCTTGGAGGAAATGGGTACTAAGCCACTGTCAACAAGGCTTCAAGCCATTCCATCCTGGCAGCTGAAGCTACAAAGTAAGATCAAGGACTTGCGCAGGAAAGTTAGTAGGCTCAGTGAGAAACCTAACCACAGTTTGGAGCATCCAAAAAGGGAAGCACCAATAGAAGCTCTAGAGTTTGCCAAACAGCAGCTAGTAGCACTTTCGGCACGACTGAAGCGGTACACCAAAGGGCACGATAACAAGAGAATGAACAAACTGTTCATCAATAATCCATCTAGAGTGTATTCCCAGTTTAAAGGTGAACTGCAGAGGCCAATGTCAGATCCTCAGTATGTACAATGTTCACCCTGCTCTTGTGGCATTCATCAAGATGTCAATGACTAAATGGAAGACGGAACTGGAGGCTAATGGCTAAAGGCTGGCAAGTGTAAAAATGAAGCGAGGCATCTATCAAGGTGACTCCTTATCAGTACTGCTCTTCTGCATATGCCTAAAGCCTCTAAGCAATATGCTGCAGGAGACTCAATATGGGTACCAGTTTATGAGTGGCACCAAGATAAAACACCTCTTCTACATGGATGACATCAAGCTGTATGCTAACAAAGAAAATGACATTGATTCGCTAATACACCTCACTCAGGTATACAGCAAGGACATTGGAAAAATCTTTGGTATTGAGAAATGTGGAAGGTGAATTCTTAAGAAAGACCATTCTATGCTCACAGATGGCCTAAGAATGTCAAATGGTACCATCAAAGATATAGAAGAAGGGTACAAGTGTTTGGGGAATATGCAAAGCAACATCAACCACGAAGTCAAGGTACGTCACAAAGCCATTACCAAATACAAGAAATGCCTTCGGCAAGTCCTACGGAGCCAGCTCAATGCCAAGAACCAAGTCATGGCGATAAATACCTACGCACTGCCAGTAATAGGATATCCAGCAGGCACAATAAAGTGGACTGAGGAAGGGATCAAGGAAACAGATATAACATTTCGTAAACTGCTGACCATGCATGGAGCACCCCACCCAATAACTGATACTACTAGATTTTATCTCGATAGGAAAGACGGCAGTAGGGGACTTAAAAGTGTACTGCAGACAGTGAAAGAGAAAGAGCAAAGCAACAAATTCTATGCAGCCTCCATGGCCACTTGAGATAAGTTGCTAGCTGAATTTCAATCGGCTACTCTTACAATGGACCTACGCCCTGATGATGAGGAAATTGACTAGCACACGAAACCTCTTTATGGTGCTTACCACCAACAAATATCTAAGGTTGACAATCTTTACTAGAGATATATGTGGCTGAACAAAGGAAACCTATCGGCCAATACAGAGTTGCTAATCATGGCAGCCCAAGATCAAGTGCTCTCAACAAGGCAACTCCAAACAAAAATCTATCACACTAGAGACGATCCTAGATGCAAACTGTGCAAAAATGCACCTGAGACCATCCAACACATCATCAGTGAATGCAAGCAGCTAGCTGGAAACGCATACACTGAGCGGCATAATCATGTCACAGGTGTTGTGTATAGAAGTATATGTGACGAGTATGGCCTTAATCAACCACAGCACTGGTGGGAAGCTCCTGGTAAGGTCAATGAAAATGACTGCGCTAATATCCTGTGGGACTTCTACATCTGGACAGACAAGCATGTCTTAGCAAACCAACCAGATCTAGTGGTAGTGGACAAGGAGAACAAGAGGGCTACTATAATAGATATAGCAGTACCCAATGACTACAATATAGCCAGCAAAGAAAAAGAAAAGGTAGAGAAATATCTCCCGCTTGGAGAAGAGATTAATAAATGCCAGGATGTAAGAACAACTGTAATCCCAGCAGTCATTGGCGCACTGGGCGCAATAACACCGGCGCATAAATTGTGACTTGCCTAAATACCAACAACAATCAACTCAGGTGAGTTGCAGAAAAGTGCGCTATTGGGAACAGCTAAGATTTTGAGGCGAGTGCTCAAACTCCCAGGTCTCTGGTAGGAGACCCGAGTTAGAGCAGAATTTACCACCCATACGGGGTATCTGTGATGAGGAAACAATTTTTTTATATATATAAATACATAAATATATATATACATATATATGTATATATATATATACATATATATATATATATATATTTATATATATATATACATACATACATAAATATATATATATATACATCAATATATATATATATATATATACATATATATATATATATATATATATATTATAAGTATATGCTCCCTTACTTCGGTTTGGTTGAGCACTCTGTGAGAGGTGCGGCACTATTAGCCTTTGTGCAAAGCTCATCACTTTTGTGATTTGAGCACTCTGGTGCCAGCACATTGACTTTCTTAAAGTCTGTGATGCAACTTAGTTGCTTCGCGGCAGGAAGTCAACTCTCATTGGTAATGGGATTTGTGTCTCTTGCCTAAGCTCTGAGCTGCACTGATGAGGCTTCAATAGCCGAAACAGTACTGTCTGTAGCATGAGTATATGCTCCCTTACTTCGGTTTGGTTGAGCACTCTGTGAAAGGTGCGGCACTATTAGCCTTTGTGCAAAGCTCATCACTTTTGTGATTTGAGCACTCTGGTGCCAGCACATTGACTTTCTTAAAGTCTGCGAGGCAACTTAGTTGCTTCGTGGCAGGAAGTCAACTCTCATTGGTAATGGGATTTGTGTCCCTTGCCTAAGCTCTGAGCTGCACTGATGAGGCTTCAATAGCCGAAACAGTACTGTCTGTAGCAAGAGTAGATATATATATATATATATATATATATACAATAAAGTATAGGCTAAAAGTCAGCATAAAGTGCTCGATACTAAAGTAGAGCTTACTATAAATTTGGTAAGAAATTTATTAAAATTTGACTAAGCAAAAAATTACTAAAAGTTTCGTATTACACAAAAGGTGTGTAACACTCATCAGATAAAATGCTTAGTGAGGACTATACACAAGATTCTGCATTAGCTGGTAAGCTGAAATAAAAGCTCAGGTATTAAAAGCTAGATGGATAAGATCTATTATGTAATGCTATTTCGTAAAAGGTGTTTCTTAGCATGTCTACATGTAGATATAAGTTCACTACGTTTGTTAAGAGTTGCCTTCTCAGGTCTGTAAATGATGAAATATTTTTCTAATGTACATAATCTGCACTTTCCGGTGCTTTTAGAGTATGGCTTGGCGTGTGATAAAATCTTCCAGGCTATGTTGTAGTCAGCGCCGCTTTCCTTGAGTTCCCATATGTAGCTGCTTAGCTCGGTAGAGTAGCGTTTAGAAGAGTCCTTGAATGTGGATTTGTGAAGGTTATATCTAGTTTTGAAGCTGTTTTCGGTTAGCCCTACATATGTGGCTGCAGGTTTATTGTTATCGGTGGTAGTTACGCTTGCCTGGTATATCACTGATTTTGCTAAGCAATTGCCTGGTAACGGGCAGGTGTTCTTATTCCTGCAATTGCAGCCAGGATTAGTTGTTTCTTGATGGTTCAGTGACAGCAGCCTCTGATTGTGAGAGTTGATAGCCTGTTTCACATTGTTCATGCAGCTATAGCTTAATTTTATAATACTTCTGTTAAAGATTTTGTGTAGCTTGTGGTCAGTAGAGAATTTCTCATCGATTAATTTAAAGAAAGTTTTCCCGATGTTGGTGTGTACGGTGTTGCTGTAAGGGGGGTTATACCAGATTATGTTTCTTTTTCTTTGTCTATGTCTAGCCTTTAGTGGTGTAGCTTTAGGTGAAGAGAATTCTAGCTTGTGTTGGTATCCGCTTTTTTTTAAGGCTTCCTGATAAATAGGTGCAGCTTTGCTGAAGGCATTTCCATCTGATGAAATTTCTGAGAGTCTTTTGTTGATTGCCAGTGGTATATTTTTAATGATGTTAGGCGGGTGGTTTGAATCTTTGTGAACATAGGTAATGGTGGTGTTTGGCTTAGTGTAGGGCTCATACTTCCCGTTTTCTAGGTTTAGGGTTACGTCTAGAAAATTTACTATCTTCCTGTTGGCTTCTATTAATATTCTTAGATCATGTGAGCTAAAGATAGCGCACAGGTCTTTCTTGATGTTGTCAACTTGGCGGGGGGTTGCGTTTAAAGCTCCCAGACCATCGTCTCTATATAGTCCAAATTTGTTATTGTATTTTTTAGATATTTGGTACAATATGTATGCGCCTACTAGCTCACATGTTTCAGCACCATCAAAACATCCCATAGTTACATCAAAGAGATTTTGGGAAGTTTTCTTACCCCATGGCTGTCCATTATTATACAAGATTGACTTTTTGGTGTGTAGTATTATTGCCTTATCTCTTTCTGTGATGGTGGTGTAACCAGAGGCAAATTCCAGAGCAGACAGTAGTAGTTTTTCTGATATCGAAGGATAGAATTCGATGACGTCAAAGCTGATGAATGTGTGTTTGCTCTTGTTGGGGATTTCCTTGAACCACTGCAATGCATCTGCTGTGTTTCTCCACTGGTTAATCAGTGTGGAGCTTTTTATACGGGTGTTGATGTCTTCCAACAGTTTTTTGCTGATCTGACCCAGTTCTGATTTCGTTGGGTTTATGAGCCGGCATTTTGGATTGTTAAAAAAGCTTTCTTTGTGATCCTTGACGGTGATGTAGGCATTTTTTTCTGCAGTGCTATACACTCTGTCATCTATTTCCAGATCTCTAGCTATAGATTTAGCTTCTCTTGTAATAGTCTTGAGCTCTCTACTGTCTATTTTCTTGTAGGTCTGTGTGATGTTGTTAAGTAGCAGTGTGTTGTAGTCCTCAGGACTCATGGTGTAGAAATTAGATGTTTTATCAGCAGGCACAATTAATTTACTGTTATTTTTGATTTTCCTCTGCAAGTCTGTTGCTAGTTTTCTTTGGAATTGGTTGTGAGTCGTTCACCATTACCTATGTTCACAAAGATTCAAACCACCCGCCTAACATCATTAAAAATATACCACTGGCAATCAACAAAAGACTCTCAGAAATTTCATCAGATGGAAATGCCTTCAGCAAAGCTGCACCTATTTATCAGGAAGCCTTAAAAAAAAGCGGATACCAACACAAGCTAGAATTCTCTTCACCTAAAGCTACACCACTAAAGGCTAGACATAGACAAAGAAAAAGAAACATAATCTGGTATAACCCCCCTTACAGCAACACCGTACACACCAACATCGGGAAAACTTTCTTTAAATTAATCGATGAAGAATTCTCTACTGACCACAAGCTACACAAAATCTTTAACAGAAGTATTATAAAATTAAGCTATAGCTGCATGAACAATGTGAAACAGGCTATCAACTCTCACAATCAGAGGCTGCTGTCACTGAACCATCAATTTGTTTTGACAGTGACACACTGTTGGTAATAATGTGCCCAAGTATCAGTGTTCACAACAAACAGTTAGAGGAGAAGCAGCCTACGATAAAGTGCGCAAAAAGGGATTTATTTTATATTAGGATGGATGATATGCCAAAATAAAGTTGTAAACCAGAATTTTATGTTGATTCTGAATATACTACAGTTTTTCTTGAAATTTGTTTTGACAGTCATGACTGTTGCTAATAATGTGCCCAAGTGTCAATGTTCACAAAAAACAGTATTAGGAATGCAAGGCCTACAACTGTCTGTAGGTAATTATCTTATAATTATCAGTAAAATGCCAGTGGTTTGTTTTCATGTATCTGCATGTAGACTCTATTTTTTCAAAAGATCAAAAAAACAATTATTCTATCAACACTCATTGGCCCAAGCAAAAGTAACAATTTGTGTGTATACTGAGCCCTTTTAGTTATGGCCTTCCTAGGTTCAATGAGTGTGTCTACTTATTTTTCTGTTAGCAGAGGTCAGGGACTGAACCACATGCTTATAACTCTCTTTCTTCAATAGTTTTATGCTTTCCCGGCCGGCTTACCACCTCTTCGGGCAAATTGTGTTTGTTGTGTGTTTCCTTCTAGCTGAGTTGATCCTCTGCAGGCTCCATTGGCTCTCAACGGATTATTAGCCTCTCATTACCTTGGCTCCTGTCTTTCTGTGCCATATTTTGCTGTCTGGCCCTTTTGGCCCAGTTTCTACCTGCTTGGCTCGCTGCCAGTTGCTCGATGCTTGGATTGCTGCCAGTTTATTCTGGTAAAATTATGCCTGTTCTTGGATCATTTCCAAGTATCACCGGTAGCCTGCAATTCTTACAACATTATGGTAATGTCTATCTTTTAGTGTCGTTGATGTTAGCCAGAATTATTTTCTGACATCTGATATCTGACACCTGATATCTGTCATCTGGCGTCTTATGGGAATCATGATGATGCAATGCACCCATGAGTTTAACTAAGTAAATAACATGCACAAGATTGGCCATTACTTGGTAACAATTAATAGCTGATTTGTAAAATTGAATTTTACCATTGTCCTCATCCTGAGACTGCTCTAATTATTTATCTTACATAAGACAGAATAAAAATTCATATTTTATGCTATGAATTCTATTGCCATTACATCAGTTCTTTTTTGTTTCTCAAAACATTATCAAAATTCATGCATAATTGTATTTCGATTTCACAAAGTCATATTATCTATAATACGAGTATATGATGTAATAAGCTATATCTATAATAATTATGTAAGCGTTGTAAATAATCGATTTGTTTATTACTGGTTGATGGTTCAATATATATATGTCCCTGCTTGTGCTTGTCACTTTTCGAAGTTGTTTGCTCTGTATGCCAACCTTTGATAATTCTTGTAATATAATATTATTGTTTTCCTACATATGTAGTGGTGATAATCAATGATAATCATAGTTGATTAGCATATGGTCATACATCTCCTTCATGGGTAGTGGTAATAATCATAATTGATTAGCATATGATCATACATCTACCATGCTTGTTAATGTCCCTGATACTCTCATTACCTGTAATGTTTAGCTGGCTCCTATGCTTGATATTTTCATCGGTATAGCATTTGTCTCGAACTGTGTTTGCTACCCTGTTTGCAGCAGCGTGAGATTGTCATTTCACTCAGCTTTTCATCTCTATCCTTCAGCCTATCTAAACTGGAGCATTCTTAGCTTAGCAGTTTTTTACGCTTACATGGCAATTAATGCTTCCAAAATAAACACATTCTCAGCTTGGCAGCTTTTTACGCTTGTATTTCAACGTTACAATTCTTGTGACGGCAGCCTTAGAGTGATTGCTGATTTTTGTTACGCTGTTTGCAGCAGACTCTAACTTTTAGCGTGTCCAACTTTGGCAGAATTATCTGTGGTTCATCTGTCTACTAGTCGAATGCCCGGCGTTGCCCGGGTAACAAAAGATTTTTTGGGCAAAATATTTATTTTAATTAAACATATAATACAACATTTGCATTTCTAAATCCTAAACTTCATAGCATGAGAAAACTATTTTTTTGCAGATCAAATGAATTAAGAAAAGAAAAACTGTGAAGTTTTAAAACTTTTGTAAACAACCGTAACTTTTAAATTTCATATCATGAAGGAAGGTTTTGTTGAAAAGAACTAGGAAAAAAATAAAAAAATGTAGAAGTGTTTAAATTTAAATGTGAAATCATTAGCAAGTAATGGCTAATTATAGCCTGTTTTCTACTATTAGCCTACACAGAGAGAAAAAAATGATTGTAATTTGATTTAGCCAGGCTTAAGATTTAATATTATGTTGATAATGATCTAAAAATCACTGTTACCCATAACACATACCCATACTGATTGAAAAATGATTTGATAATGATAATTAATGGCAAATTAATCAAGAGCTGGAGTAAATAGTGAGTCTATGCTACATTCAGCTGACAACTCAAACTTCAATCACAACTGATCATTCTTAAATCAGTGAAGCAAAATGAAAAAATCAATCATATGACACTGAAGATTGATTTAATAATGATCGCTAATTAATTGTTGACAGCCAGGACTATCAAAATTCAATCACATACTTTCTCATGAATCTGTTTTAAATCATTGTTGAAATAAATCAAATTTCAGACAGTTGCCATTTAATATTGATTCCACAATCCACAGCAGTTTAGACCAAGAGTTGTTCCCACTTTAATCTGGTTACACATATTAAATACATATGTTACACATAAAAAATACAACCATGTTCATTGTCTCTGTATGAAATGCTTATAAGCATTCAATTTGCTAGAGTCCAACGCTATAAAGTTGCCGTGTGAGCTACCATAACATTTGTTTTTCTCTGTATATTCCAAGTATAATAAAAGTTCAAAAAGTTTACATCATTTCTATCATCTGAATTATTTTTTATTCTGATCTGACAAAAAATCACTAACGATCGCAGGATCAATTAATTTTTATTTTACCATTTTAAAATTCGAGCCTATGTTGACTAGGTTTTTCAATTTTTATTCTTTTCCAAAAAGGCACGATTTTTTTAGCTTTTAGCACAAAGCAACGTCTCTCAGATAATCGTTTCATATTGTAATTCATCGACTAATATCTTGTTGATGATATTTAAAACTTACTAGCATTCACATCTTTTGTTTAACGCTACTAGACGACAGCTTTATAAACGTCTACCGAAAGCGACATAAAGTTCGTTTCTCCACGCAACCGATAAACGACATTAAAATGATAAACGACACCCTTTCCCCAGCCCAAGGGTTGAAGTCAAGCAAAAATGACGTGAATTCCAGGATTTGAGTTTCAAAAAATGGTACTGCCATGGCAGAAACCGCAGTATAGAAGGATACGACCCTGCACGGCAGTTTAGTGAACTGAGCTAAGAAATGTAATGCATTGTATTTTGAACCGCATCAAGCTGGGGTTAGTTCATGAAATTATCTGTTCCCTAATTGGAACTAGACAGAAGTGTTGGATTTGAACTTGGTAGTGGAAACTAACAGTCAATAAATAAAAAGTGCTGGACATCCTTCCTTGCCGAGATCTGGGCACTGCCCCCTTGATTGATTCATATGAACAATTTATACATTTGGAGAATTATAAATATATTCATTCGTCAGTTTGTTCAAACCTAGCTAGATATTCTCTCAAGAAAGGTTTTCAACATGGCATTGTTGAGTTCACTGAACTAAGGTTCCTTTGCACAACTTTGCAGAAATGGTGTGTAGCCAAACACCATTTTTGGCCCAAGACTGCTTTGGTCTGATCGCTGGGGTAATGAAATGCTGGAATAAGACTACACAACAGAGTAAATTATTGAGAATTCGGTAATTGCATTAACCTTTTGCCTAAAAAATGTGAATTGGTAAAATACAAAATTTCCTCTAGCAATTTATCTCATCATAATATGTTTAGCTTGGATGTCAAAAGTCTAGTAATATAAGGGCCAATAGTGAGATCTCATTAATAAATCCAGACCACCATATCATCAACTTAGCTGCACAGACTGCAGCAAGTCATATCTCACGTTCTACCAGCAACACAAAATTGAGCTGTCATTTACAAAGCTGTTTATTAACGAGCTTATGCAGAAGCAATGAAAGCTCTTTAGGCATGCTCTCTATCTAATGAATCCAATGAAATAGCTGGCAAAGGACTGACATGATCAACTTGCAATAGTTGTTTTAAATTTTCTATTAAACCTTGGACATTGTAGTAAGGAAATAGCTATGATCAGAATGTTGTTGAGTTTCAAATCTGGAATAATTGAAAAATTGCCTTATTGCATATTATTGGTCTGCTCTGGAATGTCAACAGCATAATTATTATTATTAGACTTCTTTGATATTGAAAAAATTCATTTTGAAGCAATTGAAATTTCACAAGCATGACTAAGTTGTGTACATATTAATAATTAGAGCTTTGTATATATTCTTCTTGATAAACATAGAATTGCGTTGTGAATCTCTTGACTAAATAGTTGTACATGTAAAACCAAGTAAAATTATAGTATCACACCTTTTCACACTTGCAGAAAATTGGAATGAGCTACAATAAAAGAATGTTGAAAACAGGGCAATCAGTCAAACATTGCTTTTGTAGACAGTTTTAGATATAATTGATATCAATGGTAAAAACCCTCTATCTAATATCATTGGTTTAATTGTTTTATTTATTATTTAGTTTTATTGTAGCCTAAGCTCAGCCTGTCTCAGGTTAGTTGCAGTTGATATATTTTTATATACATGCTAGATAGTAAACTCATTGGCTGTTATGCTACAGCCTTCCTAATTCAGCGAGCCCAATACTATCTACTAGCCAATGCCTAAAACCTCTGTTGGATTGTGCATAAAATGCTATCTTCCACAATCTAATACTACAATTATCTAATACTATATGATTGCTTATTTATAGCGTGGTTATACCTTGTCTTATTATTAACAGATGCTATGAGTTACATAACTTAATTCAATGATGGGATTTATGTTGTATATGAAACAATGACGCTGTGAGTTATTGGGAGTGCTTGCTTTCAGTATGGGCCAGCGCAACAACTAGAGCGACCTGGTAATATTACAACCACAGCTGAGAAGAACATTTTTATAGACAAGCATTTAGTTATTATTGTCGGTCACTTTGTTCTTTTAGCTATCAGGATGTTTTGCTGAGCACTGTACACCATGATACCAAGCAGCCTTAATACTAGTATTCTGTAATGTGCTTTTGCAGTAGAAAAAGGTAGTTGAAACCCCCCCTTGACCGACAGCAAAACTCATGATGCCTTGAAATGAGTATGATTTAAATGTAAATTTCTATATGGCTTGGCATTTCAATTATGGTGGCCTTTTGAAAAAAGTGGTTTTTGGTAGAGCTTAATGTATGTCAGGTTTTGAGGCAACTGAAGCCATTCTCCTATTATCAATGAAAACAAAAATAAAGTTTCAGCTAATCATACAAAATTATTGTGCAATGCAGTCACAGTTGTTTAACCAATGCTTCATGGATATAATTAATGGCCAATTGATGTTTGTCACTAGTATGACTGTATTTCACCAGAGATACAATAGCTAAGAAAACTTACCATCTTGTTAAAATTCAAGGATAAACATGACTCTGCAACCCTCTAATTGTAGCATGTAGCTAATGTATCCAAACTGCTGCAATCTAAGCTTGAAGCTGTACTATTGACAAATTTTCATCACCTTAATATTTGAATGATGGCTTCAAACAACCCATTCGATAGCCATTGTATGACTCAAATCTCCTAATTCCACTTTCCTAATTCAACAAACAAAATGTAGTTTGTGGAGTCGAATATAAGTGAATAGTATAGTATTAGTTGAGCCATCTGTAAGCTTTCTACTAGAGCTAAAAGGATGAAATATTAGATTAAATTACTACATTACACTTATTTAGGATGTTTTGCCTTGCCTGATATCGATAAAATACACTTATTACCAGCGAAACATTTGGTTGGGAGCATTGATCTGGCAATTGTTTTCACTTAATCTGATACATATAAACCTTTAGTGTCTTTTATTTTACTGAGTGAAGATTGATTTCTCCTATTAAGTTGCATCGTCATTTGTAGTGCTCAGAAGATCTGTAATCTGTATGTTTATTTGACTTTTGTAAGTGTTGCTTGAAACATGGAGTTAAGGTGGTTATATGTGAGCCAAGGGGGTGGCCATGGTTTGCCATGAGCTGACATTTATTCACAGTATCATATAGACGTCGATTTCGCTGTTTATTGGTGCTATACAGTATATACACAAAATTTGATTTACGTGGTAATAAGGAAAAACCCTGATAGTAATGCATTCCTAACACCACACATCTTCGCCACTGTTGCAACATCTATCTGATACTCAACCCAACTGAAATGATTAATGTATCCATAATACAATATTCAGTATAAGATAAGCTATTTGTTTTTAAGTCAACTCAAGTAGCTACTATAGGTGGAACGAGACAGGTTTTCTTAAGTTCGAGACGAGACTCGAGACACTGTCTTGTAAAAATTCGAGACTCAAGACAAGAGACAGTAAAATAATGAGCATTTGGTGATGATTTCACTACACAAGTACTAGCTACTTGGTATATATAAAATTAATAAAACTATTTTTAAATTGAATTTTCGCCTGGTGTAAACGATTTAAATACAACATTTTAATAGTGATATGCATGTAGTTTTTGTAAACAAAAGTGACACAAACAGCTCTAAAATACCGAAGTTATATATTCTAAGAATTTTGAGCTTGATTGATCATAATTATTATAAACATATTGCTTTGTACATGTATATTTTTAACATCTATTGAATAGTTCTTACTTTTTAATGTAATGAAACCGATAGCCGTCGCTCTACAAAGAAATACCGCAACTAAAGGAACACACAATAATACTTTCATTCTTATCGTTTCATTAATGTCAAGTGTTGTTTGTGTATTAACTGTAGTATGTGAATTATATTTAAATTGTACTCATGAAATTATATTAATTACTGTATACATGCATATGTATATTCTTATATTGAGCTAACAAAACGTCATTGTTAACCGAACACGGACTATGGTCGACACGGCCTTTCGTTCGTTTCTCCGTGTCCGGGCAAGTTTTACCCGCGATTGGTAGTATATACGTAAAAAAGGGCCGAATCTTATGAAGGGCAGTTGGTGTTTAGACACGATACGATAAAATACAGACATTTTACCTGCAAATGTCTTATTTATTAAATTGGATTATCCGAAGAGTAATTAGATACGACCCGGTATCTGTTTTAAGGACACAGAACCGAACTAAAATATAACAGGGCCGTTGTCCGGACTACACGATTAGACTCAGTGGCCAACATAATCAATTGCAACAGGTAGTAACGTACCGGGTATAACTTTAAAGGCAGTTGCCCGCAATCCATTACAATATATGGAATTGTCGCTACCGTAAGAAGCCATGTTTTAACAACCGTGCGCAGGCGCTTTAGTTCTATTTCCTGTCTCGAGTTTGGCAATAGTTAAGTCGAGACGAGACCGATACGAGATGAGACAGGTTGATACTCGAGACGTCTCGTGTCTCGTTCCACCTCTAGTAGCTACACTACACATATTGCGTGGTGGGGTAGAGGCACGGCTCTTTCCCTCTCCAAGAGAGCCTATCCAGACTAACTCATATTCATTATGTCTTTTTTTACTTATGTTGACATCTTGGGGTTTTTTAAATTCTCTGTATTCCTAGCTTAAAAATACAAACTAAAATCATTGCATTCCACGGTTAACTATTATTCGCAGTATTTTTGCTGAATACATGTACAACAAATTGGCCATGCCTTGCTTTAAAGCTATAAATGCCCAATATCTATGATGATGATAAGCGGCTCAGGCGCTGGGCAGCCTATTCATCGCATTGACCAATGAAAACAAGGGAGGCATTTTCAAATCATCATTGTAGAATTAAAGCTGGCAATGGTCATTTTGCACTTGATACTGTTAAAGCGATCACCTAGTAGGATACACAATGCAATAGATAACTATTCAGATAATTACAAAATATATCGTAGTGACGACATAGACAATATTGAAGCAAGTAACCATGAAGAGCTTGTGTCATCTGTGCCATCACACTTTCTGCAGTCATTTGGATAATCAATTGTGAAAGCCTGCCATGGTGAGTTTGTATAACATACAACATGGCACTATTTAGCCAAAAATTTATCATAAATGTCATGCTAATGTTTCTGTCACTAAGCAATGTAAAATTCCTGAGAACTACATCATTGGATATCACAAAAAATCATAGAACACACGCACACCCCTTGAAGCAAGAGTAATGGTGGCAGTATTGGGATTTTTAAGACTATATTCACAATCTCAAATCTTTTATAATTTAATGTATATCGTCTGTTGTTTAAAACATATAATAGAATATTTAACTTCACGGAAACAACAGAACAACTATGAAGAAATTGCTCACATATTCAACCAGAATATATCATTTAAATTTTTCTATCAATTTTAGACCAAGGCGTCGATGAAGATATTTTTATAGAACTGATGAAACACCAGCTGGCCAACCTTCAGCCTAACATGATCTCAAGAACTCAAACTCTCCTTATTAGGAAACAAAAGGAGTTAAAACGAGTAAGTTGAAAAAACATTAATTCAAATTGTAAGAGTATGTTGAGTAAATCAATATTCCCCATTGAGTTAGATAACTCAGAATCATTAACGCAAAGTTAGATAACTCCTAAACATCTACCCTACCTACCCACATAACTATATTACTAGTTGTAGCCAGAGCTATTAGTTATGACTAGTATTATTATAATCACCCAGACCTTAACACAGAGTTAGATAGCTCCTAATCATTGACGCAGAGCTAGATAACTCCTAATCATTTACCCTACCGACTCACATAACTATATCACTAGTTGTAGCCAGAGCTCTTAGTTATGAATTGTCTTATAATTATTACTCAATCCTTAACACAGAGTAAGGTAACTCCTAATCATTAATCCTACCTACCCACATCACTATATTGCTAGTTTTAGCACATTTACATGATTATTAGTTATGAACTGTGTTATTACCTATATGATTGTTACCTTTGTACCGATTATTACCAATTTACCTTTGTGGTTTTATAGGTGACAAGCTTGATGATGAAAAGCAATGTGTTTTGAGGGGCAAGTCGACAGCCACAAGCCTGTTTATGGAGAGACTTTCGCAAAGTACCTTGGATGAAACCAGCAGAGGAGCCATTGTATTGACAAATGAACAGGAATGCATCTACCTGGTTTTGCCAACGGGAGCAGTGTTCCTGATGGCAACTGAGGTAGATGCATGTCTGGCCTATGTTAAGTGTTTGTTTGTGGTTAACCAGAGGTACCACATCCAAGCCCATTCACATGTGTTTACATGTAAATACTTCATTGCAAAACAGTTCATTTTTAACCTTTTTATTCATATTATAGCTTTAAAGTTATCATAATATATTTTGCTTATACATATATTTAACCTCAGTATTTCATGAAAATAAAAATAAGAAGTTCATAGTAATCAGTTCACTCAAGTGTGTAATTGTCTTCTCCTGGTATAAAATTACAATTTTATTGTGATTTAAAAATGACAGTACCATGAGTGAACAAGGAGCATCCATAGCAGCACAGCACTGAATCACAGAATGATTTAGTTTTGGTTATTTCCACAAAAAGCATCCCTGTACAAAAACTCGACTATCAATCATAATATGATTGAATAAGCCCTATTATACCTGTACCACAGCTCAACAATCAATCATAATAGGATTGAAAAGGCACTATCATACCTGTACAAAAGCTCAACTTTCAATCATTATATGATTGATCAGGCACTAGCATACCTGTACAAAAGCTCAACTTTCAATCATTATATGATTGAACAAGCACTAGCATACCTGTACAAAAGCTCAACTATCAATCATAATATGATTGAAAAGGCACTAGCAAAGCTGTAAAAAAGCTCAGCTATCAATCATAATATGATTTAATAGCCACAGTATGCGTTGGCATAGGTAAATCATTATTAAATGCAAATTAAATCAATTTTGAGTACAGTTTTGTCACCCTGAATTTAGATTTATTAATGATTTAAAATTCAATCAAAATTTCTCTCTGTGTACACTGAAAAAATATTTGATCTACAATTATATGATTATAGTTTGTTTCAGTGTTGGCATCATATTGCAAAAATATCATAGGCTATTAATAATAGACATATATAGAGTGTATAGTGTAGAGTGTATAGACGTATAGAGACCCATAGTAAATATCTAACGCGCTAACCTCCAGCTAAAAGCCATCAAAACCATCATCATTAAAAATAGTAACGAATATGTTAATATTAGCAACTATTATAGGTACCTACAAAGACTTTAGTGCATTTTGTGATTATTATCTTTAAGATAATGTAACATTATCTTGCGTTATATAATATGTGGAAAGTTTCAACTTCGAGACATAAGTGTAACACAAATGCTGAACCTAACTTAAATGAAGTTGGCTAACTAAACACATAGTAAATTAGGTTTTAATATGTACATGTATATTAGTAGACCTCAAACTTTAAGCTAAAATTTAATTTATCTGTTTGCTAATTTGTTTTTGCTATAGCGGGTAATGCTGAACATGTCATGGCGAGCAATGTATATCTCCTAATAACGTATATAGTCAGTACACAAAGCGTCAAATTTCAATTTTGAGAGAAATCGTTGTTGTTATTGTATGGCAGGAAAGATTTGCACAAACTATAAACGAACGGAAAAGCATTGTGTTTCATTGGGTTATGCAAAAACATTTTGTAACATGGGCATCACGATGTGTGGGCACAATGCTCTAATTATACGTCATTTATCATGTGCATACAGCATACGGTATAGGATAAGGGCAACATATTTTTAAAGACTGTATAGCACAGTGGTTAAGCTCATGGTTTTACACTTGTGGTTGTAATCTCTGTGAGTTCAAATCCAGCAAACAGTGAGCATTTAATTTCAAAATATTCATAACTATATAGCTAAACAAACTGAAGTATAAAATAACACACAAACCTTGAGATTTATAAATATAGATTGTTCCATTTATTTCACAGATATTCAGAGCCGTAACCCGCTCTATTTTAACCTGACAGCAAGCTGCTCTTTACAATATTTTACTAACTTTTTTACTGTGAACATTTGACCTGTCGCTACTGGAGATGGTCTAATCACCATGTATCGTGTAGGCTACTTATGCTAAAGGATATTTTATGAAGCTGTCATTGTACCCATATAAACTTCAATTAGAAGTGTTTAAGGTAAACTCCAATAAATTTTGTTACAAGAGAAACACTCTGTGGTAAAACTATGTGGTCAGACTATGCAGTAGCGAGCTTTTAATATAACGGTGTTTGTCAAAAGTGGGTCTTTGCCTTTCATGAGAGTTAGCTTCTCATGGAATGTTGCCAAGCTATTAATAGCCTGTGTTTCGCACTTGTTCGTCAACTGTAAGTAATAAAGTTACCATCCTTTTTTTATGACTACCGGCTTATAAAAAAAGCTAAGGTTAGGGTAATTAAAAGTTGCTTGCTTTTCTACTTTTTTAGGAAAAACCGAGGCATTAAGGGAGATTGAAAGCTGTAGCTGCAAGTTTGCTTGATTTTGTTATACGTAAAGGCTGTAACTGTGAGTTTAGTTAGCATCTGATATTGTGGTACAGCAAGGTTTGAGTACGTCTAAACTGTTACACTGATGTTCCTAATCTTTTCTGTCAATGTTCATTGTTTGTGGTTGTTGACGTGTTGGATCAATTTATTGGGCATAAAATTATTTTTTGTAACAAATATTAATTTTGTAGAATATGCATTATTGTTCTTTTGATCTGCACATCGTCTCTTGTTTTTGCACCGTTTGTTCTACTCTTCTATTTACAACAGCTAATCACCAGTACTACTCAGTCATTGACTAAATTACGTAGTACACGAATACCGGCGTGTTTATATAATCAAACTTGGTAATATCAGCCAACTTGTAATAGATCCCACGTAGTAGCATTTGCAATTGCAGTAGTATGTTATACTAATTAGAAGCGTACACACACAAAGGTAGACACAAGGTATAGCATGAGGTAGACACACACAAATTCACTAGAATACATACAGAAGACAAAACCTACCAGTAGTCTTCTTTCACATGATAAAAAAAGAATAAGTTGAAAAGATTTTTCGAGTTATCTCCCCATATACACGCGCTCTTACACCTGACACAGTATTTATACTTGCTAGAGTGCATTTGGCAGTGTTATACTGTGTTATTATTATGTATGGTGATTAAACTGCATTTAATTATAAAATCACTATCAGTCTATAGTATTTTATGAGTACATAGTTTAAACACTTTTGATAGGACCATTTCTGGGCACCTAGTCCAGACATTGGTTTTAGTTTGTGTTGATTTTTCTATTACCGATTGTGACTTGCAACTACTTCTTTCAACTTTTTATTATTATTTTTCTCTATCCCCTTCACTTCTATATCACACCTCAATCTAACAATTATCCACCCAAGTCACATTGACCTATGCAACAAATGGTGTATCATTTCATAAAGATATCATTAATTATGATTGACCTAATTTCACCTTTAAAACTAGACTTGGAGGCAAAATTACATCTCTTAAGTATCTAGTCGTCTATGTAAAGAGCTAATTTAATTGTTGGTTTCATTTGGTTGGTAGGAGGCCTTAAATTACACATAATATAAAAACCCTTTCATTTAAAAGCAGAATCAGACAATTAGGGAGTTATAATATCAAAATTCATAGTTAATTCATAAAATACAAAAACATGATGGAGTAATAAAAAGATGAGTAGTGAAGGAGAGAGAAACTTCATAAAATAAACAATGTTATCCATCCTAGTCAGCACTATCATTTTGGGGAGAAGGGAAGAGTTAGGGATGGGAGAAGAAGCGACAGTAAGAGTGAGTAAGAGAGAGAGAAAAGTATGAGCAGAGGAGAGAAAAGGAGAAGCACATAGTAGAACATACAAATTAAAAACATAAGTACAAGTGGACCCTTGCCATATGACATTAATCATGGGAGGTTGCACTGTATAGGGTATTTTGCTCATCTCTGAATAGGTAATATTTTCAAGGTCCCATCAAGATACATAAAGTCTAGAAGAATTGCTGCCTCAATATAATTTCCTTTATTTGTTCCAAGCCCCTACAAAGCTCAGAAATAATATATGTATAAATTATAAATAAAGATAAAAAAATAATAATAAATAAAAAGCAACCATGGACAGAAGAAAGAACAGATAAATAAAAAATAAAAACTACAAACAGTGTTTTGTATTTTTTTTACATTTGGCTGGCGAGATAAGGCTGAGGGAAGTTGGTGGTCTGAGTAGGTGGCGTTGTATAATTACCTTGGTTTTACTGTGCTCAGAATAACTCTTTTAGGAATGCAAGTGAATATATTTATTTACATCTGCGTGAACTGAAAAGTTGTCTTCATACAGGAACTGTAGGACTTAAAAACCTAAAACTAGAAGTTTTCCTACTCTGTAGTTGATAAATGATAACTCCAAACTATACAACAATGGGAAGAGGCAGCTACAAGATAACAGATGAAAAAAAATATGTACTACGCTAGATTCAAGACATAACCAATAGATTAAAAAGAGCACAAACAGGAAAATTAAAGTTTACTTTTCCGTCTATTATTTTTCTTTTGCTTTTCAAACCAAAGGGCCTAAGTATGCAAGACCTTCCAGCTTTTGTGTCTAGTACCATCTTCATTTGGTCGGAGCAAGTTTTCTACGAAAATATGTTTCAAAACATAAAAATTTTGTATGTAGATCTTTTTGTAAGTGGAGGTTTTTCTGCTTTTGAAAATGAACAAGTTAAATAATTGCAATAAACATAATCCTGAGGCAGAAATTGAGTTTTGCTGGAATTTTAGTACAACTAAGAACAGGGCAGTTCCCAGCATTGCAATCCAATTTCTAAGTACATTTGTGGTGATTCCAGAATTTCAAGTGTTCTTAATACAAGTAGGCTATAATTCGTGAAGTATAATGCATTTTACTAAAAACTACATTTGGAAAATAACTAGAGTTTTAAAAATTTGTTTAAGTTTTTTCAATCTACTTTGAAAAATGAGTAAACCATGTATGTTAGTTAAATTCATGTGCCCTTAGAAAAATAATATGTGGAGAATATATTATCATAACTTAAGTTAACTCAATGTTATACATTGATAGAGGTATTAATTTATACAAAAATATTTTTCTTGTAAACTCATAAGTACATGTATCTTGCTGCTTTTGCTAGAAAATGACCAAAAAGTGACACTTCCACTTTTTATCATTTTACTTTAAGACTGAGGCTAGGTATTCAAGAAGCTAAAAATATCACCGTTGATGACTTTCTTAAATTTTTGACTGCGCTATGTGGGCTTTGAGGTTTTCTGCTAAAGATACGCTTTACCATGTTTAGTAGTTACCATGTTTAGTTCAGTTAATGTTACAGTTTCAGAGGAAATCTAGTATAGAAGAGAGCGTAAAAGAGTTGATGTAGAGGATGACTGTAACACTACATTCATCAGGCTGGTAGTAATTACTATAAGATTAACACAATGATAACCAAAGTTCAAAGGTTTTGAAAGAAACATTCACAATTTTGTTACAGAAGCATACACCTTGGAAGTTTTGGTTGTCAAGGGGACCATCATTTTACTTTGTAGCAGATTTATTACAAGCTCATCGCAATTTCATTAAATATTTTTCAAGTGAAGTTTTCAACTTCTCACTTTGTAGCATGATAAAAACAACACTAACTTATCCATCAGTTGTAGCCTTGGTTTAGGATACCTTGGATTGCTGCATATATTTATTGATGGCCAGGTGGAGTTAGTCATAGATCACAAGCTCAGCCAAGATCAAGCCTTTAGGAGGGCCATGGTGTAAATGAATCAGCATAACTTGAAGTTGCTTACACTTGCACCTGATAGATAAGCCAGCTCCTGTGAAAGCTAATACAACATCAATACTTACCTTGCAGTGCGTTGATTACAGGTCTATGAAAATCTTATTAGTGATTTTTAAAGTGAAATTTGCAACTTCTCACCCCGTAGCATGGTAAAAGCAACACTATCATATTATGGCTTGTTCATTCAGTGGTGTAAAAGTTGTAGAGCTATACAGATATAAAAATCTTTAGCAGTAAGTCAGACTAAAATAGCTCAAGTTTCTTACCTTTGCATATGTTATATCAGCAATGAAAAGACAGTAATTCCCTGCACAGTTTAATGTCTGATTCTATTTAGAGATGGTCATGAACTGAGTGTTAGAGTTTCTATTTCCTAGGATTAGATGTTGAGGTGCTGAGTTATAAGAGTTGATAGGAGCAGACAACTAGGAAAATACTCAAGGGTAGCGAATCTTGAAAAAACATGTTTTTAGTATGGTACTAAATTATCAATGTTAAAATCATTGCGAAAGACTAAGCATTTGACTGACGAGAGAAAGCAACTTCTGAAAAAATTATGCCAAAAACATTTTTATGCGTTTCCATGCCTTATTGCTGTTAAAAGTTATTGTACAGTGGGATCACCACTCTTGTATTTAAGATGGAGTTTTATTGATAGTGAGAATACATGTGGAAGAGAAAGATATTGATAATGTAAGTTTGTTAGTTGAGATAATTGTAAAGTTTAGCGCTCAAAGCAAGAACTGTAAAAGCAGAATGCATGTCATGATATCGGTTACAGATTTGTTTGACATGATGCTTGATGTTATTTGAGAAAAAAGGCTATGATTCAGCTGGTTCAACTCATGTAGCCACTGGTCTAAGGTAGCTTTGCTAAGAACTAAAATTTTGAAGTAGAAAATGGAGTTGCATTCCAACTCTGTAGTAATATTAAACATGCCTACTAATAGAATCCTCTTGACGAGCTTTAGACTTCACCTTAATTATCAACTATGAAGAATCAATATGACTCACAATTAGCTGATGATATCATTATATATTACCATAAATATATAGTATGTATAGTGTTATTATAAATTATACTAAAATGGGAATAAATAAAATTAAAAGAAGAGAAATCATTTGAAAGACTTGTAAAATTAAACATGGATTACATATAATAGTCAAATATGGATGATATAATAAAGCAAGTTTTTGTCACAATTCATACAGAAAAAGAAACTGAATGACCAATAATAAAAATTGTACCCAAAAACATAGAATCAAATAGGAATAATCTGAGTACCAGCAGCTGTATTAAAGTTGTTTCAATATAATTCCCTTTCCGTTTCACGGCTCCACAAAACTCGAAAATAATATCTGTACCAATTATAAATATGTATGCACTACATGGCTGAAACTTGTAACAATTAAATTTTGGAACTGTCATATATTACAACATGAAAAATAGAAAAAACATCTATGGACAGAAGCAAGAACAAATAAATAACAAATAAAGACTTCAAACAGGCGTTTTTGATTTTTTACATTTGGCTGTCGAGATGAAGCATGATAATACATGAAGTATAATGCATTTTTATAAATACCACATAAATTTGGCAAAAAAACTACGTTTTAAAAAGATTTTAATAGTTTTTTCGCATCTACTTTGAAAAATTAGTGAACCATGTCTGTTAGTTAAATTAATGTCTTTAAAAAAAAATGTGGAGAATATATTATCATAGCTTGAGTTAGCTCAAGGATATACACCGATAGAGGTATGGATTTATACACAAATATTTTTCTTGTAAAACCATATGTATCTTTTTGCTTTTGCTAGAGAACGACCAAAAAGTGACACTTTTCCATTTTTTATTATTTTACTTTAAGACTGAGGCTAAGTTTTCAGGCAGCTTCAAATATCACTGTTGATGACCTTAAATTTTTGACTCTCTACGTGAGCTTTGAAGTTTTCTGATAAAGATACCCTTTACCATGTTTAGTAGTTCAGATTAAATGTACTATAGACATGATTATAAAGGAATTGATGTAGAGGATAACTGTTAGTACAATTACAAGCAGGCTGGTGGTAAATACTATAGGAACAACACAATTTTAACCAAAGTTTCCAAAATGTATTTATCTCAACCAAATCAACTGATCTTAGCAAGAAGCGACTACAGGTCTCTGAACTAATCTTGGCAAATCAACATTGTCCTAACTAGTTACTCTCCCATTGTTAAGTGATTTCATTGGTTGCATCTTAAGTCATTGACTGAATAGCCCAGAGAGCAATGATTAGCCCTGTCATGTGAACTTTGATGTTTTTCGCTAAAGATACAGTCTGCAATGTTTAGTAGTTTAGATGAATTATACTATAGAATATATTGTAAATGAAGAGATGTAGAGGAAGGATGGCTGTACAATTACAAGCAAGCTAGTAGTAAATAGTAAAGGGTTAATACATTGATAACCAAAGTTTCCAATGAGCATTTGTCTCAAATAAAACAGCTGAAAATACTCTGGAAGTCAGCATTACTCTAAGTATTTCCTTTCATATTATAAAGTGATTCCAGTTAATGATCAATAATTGATTTAACAATTTATGAAAATTCAACAGCATTTAGCTCTTCGTACTTCTAATAATATATTGTTTAATCAATTTTATAATGAACTTTTGTTTTCATGGCTGTGCCAAATTATGAAAGAAACTTTTGTTACAGGGGAGGTTTCTTGTAACTAAAACCTACACCTTGGAAGTTTTGGTTGTCCAGGAGCCATCATTTTACTTTGTAGAAGGTTGATTACAAGCTCATCACAATCTTATTAAATATTTATGGGGTGGAGTTTTTAACGTCTCATGCCGTAGCATGTTAAAAACAACACTATGATATCATTGATTATTTATCATTGTAGCCTTGGTTTAGGATACCAAGTAACTGTTGCATTGGTGTATTGATGGTCTTGTCGAGTTGGTTAAGAAACACAAGCTCAGTCAAGATTAGGCCTTTCAGGGACCATGCTGCGAATGAATTAGGATAACTCGAAGTTGCTTACACTTCCATTTGCTAGATAAGATAACTCCTGTAAAAGCTATTACAACATAATCACTTACCTTGCAGCAGGTTGATTACGGGTCTATAATAATCTTATTAAATATTTGTAAAGGAAAGTGTTCAACTTCTCACCCTGTAGCATGGTAAAAACAACACTATCATATCATGGGTTGCTCATCATCATAGCATTGGTTTAGTGACCGCGATGTGAAAGTTGTACAAGACCATAGGCTATGTAGATATCAAAACCTTGAGCAGTAAGTCAGACTAAAATGGCTCAAGTTACCTTTGCATTTGTTGGATCAGTAATGAAAAGGCAGTAGTTCCCTACAAAGTTTGATGTCTGATTCTCCTTAGAGATAATCATGAACTGAGTGTGAGAGTTTATAATTCATAGGAGTAGATGGTGAGGTGCTGAGTTATAAGAGTTGATAGTAGCAGACAGCTAGGAAAAGACCAAGAGTAGCAAATCTTTAAAGACAGGTCTATAGCATGGTACCAAATTAACGATGTTAAAATTAATGTGAAAGGCAAGGCATTTGATTGACATGAGAAAGCAACTTATGAAAACATTATGCCAAAAATATTTTCACGCGTTTCAATGCCTTATTGTTGTTAAAAGTTATTGTACAGTGGGATCACCACTCTTGTATATAAGATGGAGTTTTATTGATAATGAGAATATATGTGGAGGAGAAAGACATTAATTATGTTATTGATCTGTTGAGATAATTGTAAAGTTTAGCCCTCAAAGCAAGAACTGTAAAAGCAGAATGCATTTCATGATATCGGCTACGGATTTGTGTCATGATGTGGCTTATTTGCACTCAATGCCCTGTTGTTTTTACTTGTTGCTTGCTGTTTCTGCGTCTTGCATCATACTAGTTGATGAAACTTGCTGGATACAATGAGGGCAGTTTATCTTTAGCAATCATAGTGTTCAGTTGAATAAAGAAATTCAAAATACTAAAGACAATAACCTATGACTTTATAACAATTTGTTAGACATGATGGTAACTTTGTTAGCTCGATGGTAACTGGAAAAAGAGGCTATGATTCAACTGATTCACTGGTCTATATTAAATCTGCAAAAGCTCAAGCTTTATAATAATAAAAACTTGGTTATTATAGTGGAAGTTGGAGTTGCATCCCCACTCTGTAGTAATATTAAACCCAGTTTTAGACTTCACCTTAATTAACAACTATGAACAATCAATATACCTCACCAAGAGCTGTCGATATTACTATATATTACCATAAATATATAATATATACAATGTTATTATACATTATAATAAAAAAAGAATGCAATAAATTTAAACAAAAAAGCGCTCTAAAGACTTGTTCGAGTAAACATGGACTACGCATAGGAAAATACGGAGGATATAATAAAGCATGTTTCTGTCACAACTAATGCAGAGGGCTAAACTGAATGTTCAATGATAAACATTATACCCAAAACATACAGTAGAATCAAAAAGGAAAGATGCAAGCACTTGTAGTGGTATTAAAGTTGCAAATTTTGACACAAAAGATTACTCATGAAATAGCTACTAGAAAGAAACTTCATTTATGCAGGTAAAGATTATAGTTTGTAAATGATGTATGTCAGGGTGATTTGGTTTTTCGTAGTGTATTATGTGAAGTATATCCAAAGATTTGGTGTAACAGTCAAGCGCTTGCTCATGGTCACCTAGTGATTCATATACTGAACCTATGTTGCTGTAGCTAGTAGCATTATTAGTATGATTAGCCTCAGCACCATATATGGTTTACGCATATCCAAAGACTTGGTGTAATATTCTAGTGCTTGTCCTTAGTCCCCTAGTGAGTAGTATACTGAACCTATGTTGCTGTAGCTAGTAGCAATATTAGTATGGTTAGCCTCAGCACCATATACAGCTTTATGCATATCCAATGACTTGGTGTAATATTCTAGTGGTTGTCCATAGTCACCTAGTGAGTTGTATACTGAACCTATGTTGTTGTAGCTAGTAGCAATAGCAGTATGATTAGCCTCAGCACCATATACAGCTTTACGCATATCCAATGACTTGGTGTAATATTTTAGTGCTTGTCCATAGTCACCTAGTGAGTGGTATACTAAACCTATGTTGTTGTAGCTAGTAGCAATACTAATATGGTTAGCCTCAGCACCATATACAGCTTTATGCATATCCAAAGATTTGGTGTAACAGTCAAGAGCTTGCTCATGGTCACTTAGTGATTCATATACTGAACCTATGTTGTTGTAGCTAGTAGCAATACTAGTATGGTTAGCTTCAGCACCATATACAGCTTTATGCATATCCAATGACTTGGTGTAATATTCTAGTGCTTGTCCATAGTCACCTGGTGGTTGTATACTAAACCTATGTTGTTGTAGCTAGTAGCATTAATATCAGTATGATTAGCCTCAGCACCATATACAGCTTTACGCATATCTAATGACTTGGTGTGATATTCTAGTGCTTGTCCATAGTCACCTAGTGAGTGGTATACTGAACCTATGTTGTTGTAGCTAGTAGCAATATCAGTATGATTAGCCTCAGCACCATATACAGCTTTATGCATATCCAAAGATTTGGTGTAACAGTCAAGCGCTTGCTCATGGTCACTTAGTGATTTATATACTGAACCTATGTTGTTGTAGCTAGTAGCAATACTAGTATGGTTAGCTTCAGCACCATATACAGCTTTATGCATATCCAATGACTTGGTGTAACAGTCAAGCGCTTGCTCATGGTCACTTAGTGATTCATATACTGAACCTATGTTGTTGTAGCTAGTAGCAATATCAGTATGATTAGTCTCAGCACCATATATGGCTTTATGCATATCTAATGACTTAGTGTTATATTCTAGTGCTTGTCCATAGTCACCTAGTGAGTGGTATACTGAACCTATGTTGTTGTAGCTAGTAGCAATATCAGTATGATTAGTCTCAGCACCATATATGGCTTTACGCATATCTAATGACTTGGTGTAATATTCTAGTGCCTGTCCATAGTCACCTAGTGAGTCGTATACTGAACCTATGTTGTTGTGGCTAGTAGCAATATCAGTATGATTAGCCTCAGCACCATATATAGCTTTACGCATATCCAATGACTTGGTGTGATATTCTAGTGCTTGTCCATAGTCACCTAGTGAGTGGTATACTAAACCAATGTTGTTGTAGCTAGTACCAATATTAGTATGATTAGCCTCAGCACCATATACAGCTTTACGCATATCCAATGACTTGGTGTAATATTCTAGTGCCTGTCCATAGTCACCTAGTGAGTCGTATACTGAACCTATGTTGTTGTGGCTAGTAGCAATATCAGTATGATTAGCCTCAGCACCATATATAGCTTTACACATATCCAATGACTTGGTGTGATATTCTAGTGCTTGTCCATAGTCACCTAGTGTGTGGTATACTAAACCAATGTTGTTGTAGCTAGTTCCAATATCAGGATGATTAGCCTCAGCACCATATACAGCTTTATGCATATCCAATGATTTGGTGTAATATTCTAGTGCTTGTCCATGGTCACCTAGTGAGTCGTATACCAAACCTTTGTTGTTGTAGGTAACAGCAATATCAGTACGATTAGCCTCAGCACCATATACAGCTTTACACATATCCAATGACTTGGTGTAATATTCTAGTGCTTGTCCATAGTCACTTAGTGAGTCGTATACTGAACCTATGTTGTTGTAGCTATTAGCAATATCAGTATGATTAGCCTCAGCACCATATATGGCTTTACACATATCTAATGACTCGGTGTGATATTCTAGTGCTTGTCCATAGTCACTTAGTGAGTCGTATACTGAACCTATGTCGTTGTAGCTATTAGCAATATCAGTATGATTAGCCTCAGCACCATATATAGCTTTATTCATATCCAATGACTTGGTGTAATATTCTAGTGCTTGTCCATGGTCACCTAGTGAGTCGTATACTGAACCTATGTTGTTGTAGCTAGTAGCAATATCAGTATGATTAGCCTCAGCACCATATATAGCTTTACACATATCCAATGACTTGGTGTAATATTCTAGTGCTTGTCCATAGTCACCTAGTGAGTTGTATACTAAACCTATGTGGCTGTAGCTAGTAGCAATAGCAGTATGGTTAGTCTCAGCACCATATATGGCTTTACACATATCTAATGACTTAGTGTGATATTCTAGTGCTTGTCCATAGTCACCTAGTGAGTAGTATACTAAACCTATGTTATTGTAGTCTACAGCAAGGTCTGAATGAATATTTTCCCCATACATGGTTTGGTCCATCTTCAATGCTTTTGTATGGTATTCAAATGCCTTGTCATATTCACTCAGACCAAAGTACACTGAACCAATGCTTCTGTATGCCTCTCATGTATCTTTGTTGTTGTCATCAGTCTTCTTGAACAAGTCTCTGCTATCTGATGACTCTATGTCTTGCTCAGCCTGAGACAGATATCAGATATCTTCATAGGAAACTCAACAATAAATATTGTATACTGTAACATGATCTTAGTTTTAGGGGAATGCATTATAACATAACTTGTCACCAATATAAGCATTTATAATTCCTATGATTGGAGTGCCAAAAGAAAACCCAAAAAAGTAACTCAACTTAGGCAATTTACCTATACTATATTATTATCTATATATTACGATGATAGCGAAAAATCTTGCTGTTTGGCACACTCTTCTGCAATATTTTTTATAAAAAAGTCGTGATTTTGTACTTCCTTTTTTTCTGTCAAAGTAATGGTCACAGGTTGAGATAAAAGATTGCTATAAGCTGGTTTTGAACCCTCAACATTCAGATTATTAGACTGACACTCTAACACATGTGCTGGTCAACCATTTTCTGGTGTTCAAGATTAACTGTGCAAATAGTTATTCCATGTGATTTATTGGCTCGCCTGCTGTTCACTGACTCACTCGCAGAAATACGTTTAGGTCGCTATTTACAACAATTCTGTCATTTATCTTTAGCAAGAAATTAAAAGATTTATCCACGATTTTATGCTGTTTGTGAGTAAAGGAAAGTATATGCAACTGGTTCATTCTTGGGACAATGATAACCTAATTTCCTAAATTTATTGCCACCAAGTTTTGGGCAGATCTGATAACACTGCGATATGTGATCACTGTTTTTGTATAGGTACAAAGGCAAGTCATCATGTTAGCTTTTTTATCGTTCACATAGAATTTGTGAACCATTTGTGTCACCTAAGACATCCTGTTGGTGATGGATTTTCATCAACTCAATAAATATAAAGGGAAGCATTGTTTCAGTTTGACTCGAGTAATTTTGCTTATAAAAAATAGAGTTCGAGTTAATTCATCTATGGTAACAGTAACGACTTGATTCATTTCATTTATTATTGGCAGGATGCTGCGAGTCAATACAATTCTAAAGTAAGTAAAAGATACAAGAGAATCGATTATTTTCAATTCATTAGTGAAGTGAGAATTGCTAAAGCAAATGTGTTAACTTGACTACCCAGCTCTGGTAGATGTGACAATAGCATTTGCATATTTTAAAAATTCGGATTTTCTAAAATTGAATTTTCCATGAAATATCTCTCTTTGCTCAGCTTTCCATAGAAACATTAGTTACAACAACATCACAGTCACTATCTAAATCATCAGATTTATTGCTACTTTTACTAGTAAATGATGAATCAAAGATTCATTGAGATCAGATATTTAAAACATCTTATGCACGAAGTCGAAATTGAATTGTTTCGCAATTGACATCCATCTTAATGTTAAAAGTAAGGGAGTCAACCAATTCGTATTTTTCATATTTCCAGGTTTGAATTGACTGTAATTTTGCTAATGACACATCAACTGCTGTCCGACATTTCATTCTATACAAACTAAACAATGCTGATTGTCACTAAAGTGTTGCGCTGAAGAGCTGAAATAAAAAAACACATAACTGCGACTGTGTGTTTTTAATAGTTCACCCCAAACATAGACAAACAAGGAAGGCAGCAAGGAGAGGTAGCCAGATCATGACAAACAAACAAAAACTGCTCTGAGCGGAGTATTTGATTTTTTCCACAGTGTTTATCACTCTTCAAGGATACAAAAATTGGAGCAAAAGTCAACATAGGTTTCTCTCTGTGTTGTTTAAGGTCAACCAAAGACTAACATGAGTTGTTGATAGTCTGTGTTGAAGAGTGGTAGCTACACAACAGATACATAACCATGAAATATTTTAAGGTCTGTACTATTACTATATTTTTTTTTGTTTTACTCGTCTCATTTCCTTAGTAATTTATCATTTACTCATGGACACGTGTTGTTACACGTAAATAAATTTTTTAACAGTTCCGATTGCTTTGTGCTATCACCACTACTTTTTCCCAATCTTTCAATTAATCAATCTTTCTGAGGCAAATATCTTTCATGAGCAATAGAGAAAAAAATAAACTAAAACATTAAAAAAATTGAATTTCAAAAAGGAATTTAAAACCAAAAAAAAACAAACAGAGCCTGAGTTGCCAAATATTATAAATGAAAAATCATTTTATCAAGAGAGAAAGCATTTCAAAGATTCATCTTGAAACTTTAAAATCTCCACACTATAAATGTTTAAAGTGATGTGGAATTTATACCAACACATAAACACTCACATTTCTGAGGAGTTCTTGAGCTCTTATGTAATCTTCTATTTCTTTACTGCAATGTGCTGCCAACAGCTTCCAAAGAGCATGCTGCCTCTTTTGTGTGACGATGAAGTAATTGAAAAAACGAAACGCTGACTTATAGTTTTTTGTGTAGTATAGGAGGTAGGCACAAAGTTCAGATCGTTTGTGTGGAATATCTTTGCGGTCAAGGAAGCCGCTTGTTTGTAGTGTGGTTTGACTGATGATCTCCTGCAGCATGTCGTTGCTGTCACTGTCGAGTGGCTGATCTATAGTTTTACTGACTGCCTTTTTAGCCGAATCGTACTGTCCAGTAAAATAAAGCACTTCAGCCAGCAACCAATGATTTTCAAGAGAAACTGTTAGTTGCTGTGGCAACAAAGATACATCAGGGGGAGTAGTAACTTGAGACATTTCAGAGCAAACAAATTGTTTGATTTGTACAAGTAAGTAGCCCATAAGTACAAAAAAGTGTGTGGGAACTGTGTAGACCGTATCTTGCCTTCCTTTATGGTACTTGTCAATTTGCACATCATTTATCTGAGAGTTTGACTTAAGATAAGCAGACGTTCGTAAATAAATGGCAGTTGCTAGAAGAATATTTAGGTACTTTTGATTCTCTGTTGACAAGATGCCAAGCTGATGCATTTCTGTCCATATCTTCCATGAGTGTTTAGACTGTAATCCTAGACACATCTTCATGTTGTTTGCTAGTAGAGTTGGGTAACGGAAAATCTTCTCTTTCACCCTCACATTTAGATTATCTGGAGGTTGAAACCTAATGAAGTCGGGCGCAAATGAAAACTTTTCGATATCCGTTCGAAATGAATTGAGGCGTTTTTGCTGAACAACTTTCTTTTCATTCAGCACAGAATTTTCATAATGTTCTCTTGCTGTAATAAACTGATCATAGACCTGGCTACTATCAAGTGTTTCTCCATTAGAGAGAATGACTACAGTAGAAGAGAACATGTCTGATTTGTCTCCTGGAAATCCCTCAAATTTAGCCTCTGCTTCTTGTCGATAGAGATCCATCAAGCTGTCAACTGTGAGGATCATATTGTGACCTCCTTCTCTGCCATTACCCGTCGGAATATTTCCGGAATTTTTAGTTACTCCGTCTATTCTGTAACCAGTTGTGAATTGCTTCATATGATTATCAAGATTATCATTGCCTTTGAGTTCTTCAATATCAAATCCTTTAAACGGACTCTCTCCCAGGTTCCCTATTCTAAAGTAGGTGTCAACAGCTAATTTTTCAAAGTAGTCTGATTCCTTATCAACAATGAGGGCATATTCTAAGTCAGAGTAAGGAGTTGCTTCTCCTTTGGCAATCGATACTAGCCCTATCAGTGCAAATTGGCATGGCGGGTATTTCCCTCCTTGTTTTAGTATAGTAACACTATCTTGGAGAATTATTCTCGACACTTTGGTAAGTCCATCAGTACAAGTTTTACTTGCTTGAAATAGTTTTTGACAGAATTCTTCAGCATTTGCTAAACTTCCTTCACTGAATATCTCATCAGTGTCTAAAGCCTCGACTAAGCTGTCTAAACCAGCAAAGTTATCTCTAGTCTCTTCTCTGTAGTTTGTCAGAAGTAGTTTGTGCTCATTGATTAACTGTTGATGCTGATCATAGCTGAGAGGATGGTTTCCTTTGTACCAGCTTTTTTCTATTTCATATACAAGTCTACGTCTTGCTGGAGTCAAGTCTTGAGCGAGGCAGAAGTTAGCTAGCCAGTGAGCCTAAAGATTGTAAATAATTAATAGCACAATACTAAGAATTCTGCGTTTCGTAGCCTTAGGTAAATCTTAATCGTATTTTTGTTTTCAGTTAAATTGCTTCAACCAGTAATCAAAACTGTGACATCACCTCATAATAGTTGCTATGATATTTAACTGTTATGCGAGCAAACATAATACAAAGTTATGGTAATTTTCAGGACGGACAAGTAAAGACTTGATAATATCACAAGTCATAGCAACTATAGTCATATCAAACATAATAAAAAAGTTTATGGTAATTTTCAGGACCGACTATTAAAGACTTGATAATATCACATGTTATAGCAGCCATCTATAAATTCAGTTGCACAATTTAAAGAACTTCAAAGGTGTCCTACAGAATGTTTGTTTTTAGCAATGAGCAGTTGTAAAGGAGTGTTCATAATTTTCCTGTTTTAAGCCATAGCTACCACGGAGAGAATCAATATACCTTCTACATTATATAATATAAGGATTTGACTCAGTAATATTATTTTAAAGTCTCAAATAGGTATTGTTATAGTCATTCATCTAGTAAATTGTTAAATGTTAGTAGTCTGTTGAGTCAATGACACAATATACAATAATATTCAACACTTGCCTTATTTATTACAAGTTATATTTGTACTACAATAGACTTCATTAAAAGTTTAAAAGTCTTCATTTTCCATTTTCATCAGAAAAATACAATTAGGTTTTGATTTAAAATGCGATGTATACTAAATTTTATATTTTTTATAACCTCCATTTCAACAATAATTGCCTGAATCACCTATAAAATAACATATAAAGTAATATATTACGTTCAGGAGTAAAAATTGAATATTTGGCAAAATCACAGCTTTTCAAGTTCCACGGTACTAAAGTTAGCGTTATAAATAAATAGACTCTGCTCACAAATAACCATTAAATTATGTTGCAGTCGTCAAATTTATGACTCACCATCTCAATGTACTCAGTCTACTTGTATAGATCTTCACATTTCACTCTCGTTGATCTGAAAGATAGTAAACTTACCTGTAGATAGTGTCTCCATTTGCCAGACTGCTCTGCCTTCCCTTTGTAAGTTCTAGCTAACCATTCTATGTAAAATAACACATCCATTAGGCACTCAGTCCTTTCTCCTTTCTCTACAATAATCAGAGATTAGAGATGTAAATAAAAACACAGTTTTGGTTGACTAGTAATGAAAACATTGATTTGTATTGCTAGGGATTATGTCTGTGTAAGTAAACTCATTTAGCGTTGGAGCAGGTGAAAGTAACAGGAGTAGCGCTGTGTTCCAATATGGCTAGGATTGTGTTCCAATATAACACGGTGCAGAATTATGTTCCATGACAACAATGTATATGGTTGGGTTCCAATATGAAAAGGTATATGATTGTGTTTCAATAAGACAAGGTATATGATTATGTTTCAATATGACGGTGTATATGATTATGTTCAAATATAACAAGGCATTAGATTATGTTTCAACATGGCAAAGTACAAATGTACACAATTGTGTGACAATAGGACAAGGTGTACGATTATACTCCAATATGAAACTATCTGAACCTGTTTCAATATGATAACGTATATGTGTATGATTATTTTCCAGTATAATGTGTAATACAAGATGTAAAGAAAGTCTGGGAGACTCCTTCACTTGGCACTACATCAACCTTAAAGCAACTGCTCAGTGGTAGTTAAATATACATGTATATGTAAGTTTTTGTGCATAAACATATACAATAAATAATATACCATAAAACCTCTAATTGAACACCATGCAATTCTGTTTTGAAAAGTAAACCTATTTTGTTAATTGGAGAGCAAGACTTCAGGCAGCTCTTTTAAGCTTTGCACTGTGAAGCAATCATGTCTATAGAATTTAGGTAGCGACAAGTGCTAGTAGTAACATAGGAGAGGCTTTCAGCCTCTGAACAAGCTTCATGGTAATTGCTAATAGAGAATAAACACCTGGCTTTTACATCAGTTTACAAAGAAACATAAGAATCTGAGATAATATAAGGAGCTGAGGGAATGTGGACAAAAAGGGGCCTCTGAAGGTTAATTCCTGAATATGTGTCAGAATTGAAAAGATGAGAATGAGAAAATTGTCATTGTGACAATGAAAATTTTTTTATAGTTTGCTATTAACCTGGTGTTATATTGCGGTTAGTGATAAACTTATAGTAGTTGTAAAAATGTTCCATAAGCATAAAAAAGCAAGTAAATTAGATTGCTGTGGTAAACTATGTAGCCTCTTTCTCAGCCCTTCCTTCCACCCTGCTCTAGTGTAGCAGACCATACAATTTATTTTGTCACTTGGACAGGACATTCGCTTACGCATCTGAGCTGCTATTGGACAGTTTTAGTCACTCTTGACTAGATTAAAGTTGGGCCAGATGATATATATGACAGATTATTGTAATATGGAATTTATTCAAGTTAGGATAACTCAGGTGCAACAAGTTACCAGCTAGCTTCACGCTCAGTCAGTTTCCAGTTTTTGAACCTCAGAGAAATAGCCTCACCTCACTACAGCCTACATAGGTGGTGTCTGCATGTTATCGTCTCTCAAGGATATGAATTCTCAAATGCAGACTACTAATGAGCACGTGTTTCTCGTGTTTGCTCATGGCACTGTCTTCATTGCACACACTCATGATACACAGTTTTATTGTGCAGGAAATAGAAGATTTGCTAAGATTTGAAATAAACATCACAAAAATGGAAATACTACTCCAGCCTATCTGTGAAGTACATGACATATTGGTCAGCGTATTTACCTCAACAGTGAGCAGCTAGCCAGTGTCAACAAGTTCAAATATCTTTGGTCGAAAGTCATGAGTAGCAGCAAAATAGATGATGGGATAAACACCAGGATGCTTTTCAAACCCTTTTGGACAAGTAAAGGCAAAGGTGTGATATGACAAGAATCTGATATTCAAAAATAAATGCTTTGTATATCGGGCCATCATTCTATTTTCTCTGTTACACGAAGTGGAGAGCTGGCCATTATACAAGCTAACTGGTCACAAATATAACGTCTATATGATGAGACATCTGCATCTGATTCCAAATGTGAAGTTTTGGGATTTCATCCCGAATAAGGATATTCTAGCTCATACCAACCTACCTAACATGTATAAAGTTCTCATCTAAAAGAATCTAAGATTGACTGGCCATGTTCACCGGATGGAGGACGCCAGACTACCCTAATAGTGCCTTTATTCACAACTCAGAGAATGGCTTCATGGTATTGGCAGGCAGCAATTGAAATTCAAAGGCATGGTAAAACACAACCTAAATGAAAAGAAGATACTCATTTCAAGTTGACAATCTCTGAGCAGAAATCGAGGTTAATGGAGAAGTGTGGTTTATTAGAAGTCGTCTTTGGGTAATATAATAGGCATCTAAGATGGATTGCTACAGAATCTTTTTTCTTACCCTGCATTGCTGGTTTTTAGCGGTAAGCATCAGTCTATGTTAGTTACAATATTTATTTCAATCTAATTATTACACTAATAAACCAATAAATCATTTAACAGTGAAATAAGCATTGTTGCCAACTCAATCAAATGCCACTTGAATATTGAGTGTAGGCACTACAAATGAAGAAATAAATGCAGGTGCACAGGTGGTATTTGTTAGATATTAGATGTCAGCCTTACAAACAATCTAACCTTCCTCCATGCACATCTCCTACTTATCCTACTTACAAGTGGTCTTAAACATGAAGTCTCAATTTCACTGAATTATTCCTGATGTGATGTTTGCTACATAAACTGTTTACACTTGATATTATAACTTAAACATCTGGTAGGTGTCATCTATCCACAGGTGTCTATTACTTACATCCATTAATTACATCCATACTTACATCTATTGCATTTTATTATCAGTTTATATTTTGCCATATTATTTATGGTATCCACATTTATTATAATCTAACTCCAAGATATGTCACTAAGGATTTATTTTTGTAGCAAAAAAGAGCATTTTGACTCATTGCAAATCTACATCATATTACTGGATATATTATTTCAACGAATGATCTTTCCAAGCCTCTGCGTCTTCTTACTCTGCTTATGCTAAATATTTATTTTACTGTACAAGCAACGCGATGCTTATTCGCCTTTTTTGTTCGGGGTAATTTGATCGGTCCCACAATATCGACGATAATTTATCTCGAACTTAAAATTTGCCGATTTGTGTACTGATTATAGTATGTACTGTGAAACTTTGGTTTTTGAACTGTTTGGTTCTCAACCAACTCGGTTTTCTACTAAAGGTTTGAGATTTGTCCGTCTCAGATCTCAAACATGAATTGGGTTCTCTACCAAACCGGAGCATGCGTATTGGAATTAGAACAGCTCCGGAAACTGCATGGAAACAAACAAAGAAGCATTTTACGCTTCATAAATTCTTTACAGAAGGGAGGAACCATATGGGATGATGTCTCCTCTACCTATGAGATTTGCTAGAGAGTTAATCCCTCCAGTCGGGTTACCCTAAATTGTTTTGGAGGAAGATTGCTCTTTAAAGATCTGAAGTAAACGTGCCACTGCTGTTGATATTTCCTTTTTCCTGCAATTTTTGATGTAACTGATCTGTTGCATTTTTTGCTATTTCATTACCATTTTCTTCAATTTTTATTATTGTATCTTAACTTTTAATGTTTTTGATGTTTTAAGAGCAAACATACAAATTGTTTACTTTTGTTTTCTTTTTCCATCATCATAAATAAAAAAACATTTTATTAAAATTAAACACACTATATATTTACCCATTTTTATTTATAGTATGCAGTATACAGTACAGTTTATGGTGTGAAACATTGAAAAAAAGTTTACCGAAGTTGTTTTCTTGCATTGGAACAAATTGAAACTTACATAAATTTATTCTAATGGGAAAAATTGTTTTGGATCTCGAACAACTTTCTGGAGCAGATTATGTTTGAGAAGCGAGGTTCCACTGTACATTATTAAAAAATATACGTCGCTGAAAGTTATGAAATTTTAAATTTATTGGTTTGAAAACTTTTACAGTTGTTTTATTTATTTATTTTTAATTTAGTAGTCCTGCACAAAAATCTTTCCTCATGATATAAAGTTTGAAATTTACAGTTGTCTGAAAAAGCTTAAAAACATTTACAGTTGTTTTATTTTCTCTCTTTATTTATTTCAACTACACAAACACTTCTCTCATGATATGTAATTTGAAAAGTTAGAAGGCAAATGTTGTTAAATGTTAAATACAAAGCAATTTTCTGTCCAAAGACTTTTTTATTACTCGGGCAACGCCGAGTAGCACAGCTAGTGTTATATATGTCACAATCCACCACTGCCTCTGTCATATAGTCTGCTTTTGGGTACTTCTAAGACCAGATCTCGAAAGGAACAATTTTTGTAAAATTAAGCAGGGGCATCACAAAAAGGCCTAAAAGACAAATAAACGAGACTTCATACTAGATAATGATTATAGTTATTAGTTATGTGAAAACAATTATTTGAGCAATTGCAAATAAAACTTCATTTCTCATACACTGTAGGTGAGCAAGTTGATACACAATAGACTTATCACTTCGTCTAACTGAAAATATCAGAGCATCAGTAGAATTAAATATTTCTACTCACCCTGCTCTTTTGATGATCCAGCTCGGAAGTCGTGCTATACAAAAGCTTAAATCAAGTGAGAGGGTTTTGAATCAACCACACAGTAGCCAGGGAGCTTTACTAAAGGGGTTGAACTGAGTAAGCAAGGCTAAAGTGTCATCTCTAAAAAAAATGGTAAAAAAACACGAAAAATAAAACAAATTGAAACACAGTTGATCAATCTAGCAAATATTTTGAATCATAGATATAGTAAACCCTGGATTGCTGAATAGCTATAATTGCAATGGAGCAAAAATGAGGCATATAATTGGCTGTTGTTTTCACGACGTCACGTCGCAGTGATGTGCATCATTGCAACAGAGCCTTCAATTGAGTAATGAGTTTAGTAGTGAAAGCATGCTTGTCATGATAGTTTTTAAGTCATAAACGTAACAATAAGACTAAATTCTTAATGAAATTTCATTAGAGGAGAGTACAACACCTCAGGTATATCCTGAATTGCCATTAACAAGACAGAACTTGAACTCAAAACAATAAGTTCTCAACAATATCATAAGCTCTCTATGCCAATTAAAGACACCAAGCGGAAAGCTGCTAGTGGGAAATAATAAGAAAACCTTCATCATTGGTTTTGAGTCAGCAGCCAACTCTGTACATGGCACTGCTCAATATTTTTTCAGCAACTACCTTTACATCAACTACTTCCTAACTTTGAAAATCAACCCGGATCACATTGAAACTCTGTTTTCCACGATACGATCTAAGGGTAAATATAATAATAACCCTTATGTGCAGTGCTTTAGATCTGCACTTCAAGCACTGCTCATAAAAGCAGATACCACACAAAGTCCCAATGCTAACTGTATTGATCTGGATGTGAGCAGGGCTGAAAAAAACTGGCCAACTCCTGCTACATTCTCTGGCTAAAAAGAAGAGGAAAGAAGAGAGAAAAGCGGAGGAAGGTGAAGATGAGGAGTTCGGTGATGAGGAATTTTTTCTAACTCAAGTGTGATGACTGTATCAAGTTCTTGACCAATGTAGAAGTAGTGGGAAGTAGAAGTAGTGATGACATAACCCTAATCTCAGTTAAAAACAGAGGAGGATTGGTGACCCCATTGATAGGTCGAATATGTATTGCTGCAGAAAAGTGTTTACCTTTGCGCATGGAAAGCTTTGGTATCACACAGAGAGCTTTTAAACAAGTAACATCACAGACAATAACATACCCTACAGGATGAATTTATTCGCGGAGTTATATTTCGTGAAAATTGTCTTTTCATGCATATTCGCGGATGAATTTATTCGCGGCTGAAAACTGCCGCTTTCTAGGAAAAGTTAACTCTATTGCGGCTAATAATAGTTATTACTACGCATGCGCACACCGCGTGTTCCGGTTTATATTTAGCTTACAACTGCGGGGCGATCATGCTATTCTACGGTAAACAATTTTTGCTGCGTCCAGAGGTTTTCACGAATATTCATCGCTTTGGAGGCCTTTAATAAGCCAACAACTTGTGGTGAGTAATGAGTTTTTACATTTACTAAATTAGTTGAATTTTACTTTGGTTCTTCGGTAAAACGCAATACTACCGTATTTTTTCCATCCCTACTGCTTCATTATTTGTTTTAGTGTGAGAGAAAGATTTTTCATCATACACCGAAGAACAATGATTGCAAGGGTGGTAGATGTCATTCTTACAAGAACACCAATCATTCAGGGAGGTCTGGAAATTCAGGTTGAAGTGACCGCAGCTACTTACGAGAAGAATATATCTGTTTTTAAAAAAGGAACGAAAACGCCTTTACGAGCACAAATCTTTGGCCAACCGGCAGAACTTTGCAATAGTAAGCCACGAGGAGAGTTCTGATAATAACTTCCTTACCAGCCATGTAGTAGCGAGAGAATCGCCTTCAACACCTACCCAAGAAAGTGACAGATCTGCTATTAGTAAAATAACTAGTCAAAAAGCACCATTACACGCTAGTATTCACATATCAAGAGTACCAGTTTAATTTTATTGCTAGACAACCGCCATATGGACTAAACTGTTTATATTTACTCCATTCCTCATTTGTAAAATTTTATTTGTATTTAAAATATTTTATTTGTACACTCAAGTTTGTAATAAATTATAATATATCTATACATGAAATAAAATATATAATTTAATCATGTTTGCTACAGCGATATCAAGGAGTTGTCGATGAAGCAACTTGACTTCTAGGTTGACTGGTTGCCTTCCTGCCAAAATTCCTGCCTTGATGAATATTACTACTTGTCACTAGTTTTCGTAATCGGAGTAGGTTGTTTCATTCTCAATCTGCAGTGAACACAAAAAAGAAAAAATATTAACGAGTGTTGAGGAAGTACAAAAACAATAGCTGAAGTATTTGATGAAAGCGATCAGTTTTTAAACAAAAGAATTAACTAATGCACTTGATTATGGAAAAACGTATCTGTACTGCAAATCAAATACATACCATAATGTCCAGATCAGAATCATGATCGTCCTTGACTTCGGTATTAGAGATTGATGAAGTTGATTCTAATGTAGAGAGACTAGGAGAGCTTTTTTGCTATGCTGAAGCCATGCCGAATAACTTGTAAAAACTTTGAATAATTTTGTAAAGTTTGACGCTATGGCAATAAAGCTCGAAGCCTGACGATGATTTTAAAGAAGTTTTGGAACTCGGCTACGTTTAGTATTTCTGCCTCGCGGCTATTTTCGCGATGACGCCATTCTGCATATTTTGTGACAACCTCGAATAATTTTGTAAATAAATGTGGTACATTGCCAATGGTGTTAGCTCAAAGCTCAGGCAATGATTTTAAAAATGTTTTGGAAATCAATTACGTTTAGCATTTACATTAAAAACTAGGCTAGCGACTAGTTTTCAATTTGATGCAAGAGTTATTCTCTCTTGTGATTAAAAATAGAACTAATTATTCACTGAATTTAATAATTCGCGGGATTGACTGCTCGCGAAACCGCGAATTTTTATGACCAACGAATATTTTCATCCTGTAGGGTATGTCTTTTTTACATAAGCTCAATCAAGGTCTTACACACACAGTGCATGCTACAAATCTACTCAAAGCTATAGTAAATCACTCTATTAAAATCAGAATACACTATGCCGCTTCACAGCAAAGATCTAGTTCAACCATTCTTAAGCAAAAACTATCTCGTTTAGGTTTTTACAGTCATGTCTAACGGGTGTTTAATACAGTGGTCCAGCTTAACTGCTTCTAAATCTCATTTGATTCATTAGTTTGTTATTAGTTTAATTTCTATTTGGTCACTCTTTGTATTAGCAATGATATAGAAGCTTCTAAATCATTGGTATTATTCATTACCATGTGTGTAAAACTCTTGCCTTTCTCATCCAAAGTCATTACATAAGTTGTATATATTTTCAATAAAATATGCAGTCTCAGATGCACAAACTGGAATAATTGTGCAGGTTTTAGTGTTAAGGCAATAGGAGTTCATAGATCAGCTGGTTCACACTACCCATCACCATGACGATGCATCATGCTAATTATAGGCCTCACTTATTTAGATTCTTTGCATATCTAGGGTTTACTATATCTATGTTTTGAATAATCAAATAGCTGACAAGTGGGAGTGATACGCAGTAGTTAAAGACATGCCAGAAAACTCTGGAATTTGAAAATGAGACAATATTTGCTATATTTGCATTTTTCACCGCATATTAAAAAGGCGTGATTTTATTATTGCAAAGTATATTTGATATACTGTTTAGAAGGAGGTGTAGTCTGACTATTGTCTGGTATATTATACATATTATTGAAATAGAGCTGTAGTCTAAATATAAACTAGTATAACTTACATGCTGTTTTAAGGAAGGTCTAGTCTGACTATCACCCAATATGTTCTATATGTGCCGTTAAAAGGGGTGTGGCCTCTGTATCCTAATCATTAATCTATTAATAAGCTTGTGATAGTTGCTGTTTGTGATCAGCCATGCTGGGGCAATGGCAGAGAGAGCGTATTTTTGCCATAAAGCTATAGAAAAACTAAGCATAAAATAGACAACACCTCTATTTAAATCATATGTATAATGTACCAGGCAATAGTCAGACCACACCTCCCTCTAAACAGTGTATCAAATATACTTGGTGATTAAAGGATACCTTTCGTAAAACCATAGAAACACTAGGCGAAAGTCAGACGACTCATGTTTTAAAACCATATGTAGGATATCATAGGTGATAATCAGCCACACCTACATTTGTACCTTTAAACCAAATATTGAATGTACCAAGTGATAGTCAGATGACACATCCCTTCAAGCTTTATGTAGGATATTACAAAATTATTAGGGTACATTTCTTTTAAAAAACTGATGAAGGCTATATATAATGTATGATATACTCAGACAGCAACAGTTGTTATAAACCAACCTCTGGGCTGAGTTTCATGCAAATCAATTCACAACCAAATCAATTTTTTAGGTTTTATAAGCTAAAATCAAATTTTTGGGAATTATTTTGCACTCTCTGTACATAGTGGTGGCTCTTGCAAAACTGTAAGTAATAATTTCATCTTACAGTCGTTCTGTCTAGTATACGGGTCTTTCAGAAAAGTTGTACATGTAGAGTTGGATTATCATTTCTGAACTATTGACATAAACATATCCACAGTTTTGCATTACTCTATCACACATCGATGTACATTGTGTTGATATAAATGTTGCAAAAACTATCAATTAAATTGGGCCACGTTCAGCAACTCATTTATCTACGTAAATAAACAAACACTTGCGCCTTACCAAAGTCAGATAATTGTTAAGAGCAAAACTTTGATGTTAACAACCATAAGTCTGACAGGTTGCTGCATGTATTTGATGACAAGCATGAGCAAATGGTAGACTGTAAAGAGATGAATAGTTCAGATCTTTGGAACTTCAATTTGCTAAAGTTTTTCAGACTTGTTTACTTGGCAAAATTAAACATTAAAATTAACATTCACTTTGTTATTTAAATATAAAAATTATATCAACATATAAAAATAAAAATATAAATTCATTTTATTATATAAATGAACATGCATGTCTATTTATCACTAAGTGCTTTCATAATTGTTCGTTCTAGTGTCTCATGAGAGAACTACATGCAATAAAATTGCAATCTAGATTCAAGTTTTTATATTTATTACTAATCTTATAAATTTACTAGTAGAATAACTGGCATTGTGCAGGTATTACAAATGTGCTTATAAACAATGAGAGGTAATTTAATTGCCTGTCTTTTGCCATTAGTCTGGCACATTGTTAATGCCCATTTTGAGTAAGCTAGTACTTTGAGTACTTACTAATAAGAGTCATGAGAGCAAGCATAAAATGATGTTGCAGAGCAATATGAGTATTTTCACTCACATAACCCACATAGCGACATATATTGCCTCAGAATTCAATGCATCTTGAGTAGCCTAATTGGTAAGATAATTGCCTGGCAAACAGGAGGTTCCACGATTAAATTCAGCATGAAACGGAGATTTCATTTCTAATATTTAATCGCTATAGCTGGAAAAACGCCCACACACACAAACACACAAACTTTGAGATTTTTAGGTATAAATCGTAAATAGGCCTTAAATATACAAAAGTCGTAAATTATGTTAAAGGTGTGAAACTTATGTAAATACAGATAGTTTATAATCAAATTTCAGTTACAGCTTTAAAGAAAAATGCTGAGATCTGTTAATGCAGACTTTAATGACCAAAAAAATAAAACTATTTATACCTATTAATGTCTCTTCCTTAGCAGCTATGATTGGTGCAGCTGACATGCAGTGAAGGAGAGTCAAATACCTTGGTAGTAGAGTCATTAGGTGCCTTTTCAGTTCTACTGAGAATTCTGGTACCAACTGCATGAATATGAAAAGTAGCATATTATAAATTATAATTTGCTAAATTAAACAAAGGAGTTTAATAAGAAAAACTATAACCTGTTAACATATGTAAATGCATTTAACCATTTTTGATATGAGAGTTTTTCAATAGTGAGATAAAAAGCACAGCAATCAAGAATATCAAAACTTGTACAAGTAAAACTACTAAGGCTTTGCATGACCTCAAGAAAACCATTTTTGTTAAAATTCATATTCATTTATTTGAAATACTGTACATTTTTAATTAATCAGAGCTCAACTACTCATAAATACTCAAATCTCTTGACGATTATCTTTTAGAAAAAAGCTATAGGATTACAAGATGAACACAAAGTATGATAGAGTGAAGAGAAAAAACAGATGCCTGCTTAAGTAAGCAACAAGTATTATCTAATGCGAAGGATAAAACCTTACTAGATCAATAGTAGTACGTAAAAGCTGACAAAATAAGTAGCTCTGACCAATCATTGTGGAAGCGATGTGCAAGACAGCCAATTTTTTTAGAATGCAATGCTCCGGCTGCCGAATTTGTGTGTCTATAATTACCAATGTACAGCAATTATATTTTGCTATTGTTTACAGTCAAAACATCATCAAAATGAACAGTGAATTGTTCAAAAATTTAAAAAACCTCAGCCAGGCCTATTTGTAGTGTGAAATTTTTGCATAATTCTTGCAAAGTTAAATAGCAAACGGAGAACATCTTTTGATTCTAACCATTATTACTGCAGCTATGGTAAAGCCAACCAATTAAAAAGTCGAGGCTAGTTTTTCCTAGTGCTGGGACGATATCAAAAATTCATTTCGGTACGAAATGATGGCATAGTCAACCGATTTATCACAATATCGGTTATGTTATTTGGAGTTGTCTTGTCTGTCAGAAAAAGCTGCCATGGGAGAACAACTCTCTAATAAATCCATGTACCCATCATAGAGTTATCTCCCCCTAGAGTGATAACTGTGCATTCAACAACACGAGCGTTTCCGGTGCCAACAAGGAGCGTTTAGGCCGCGCCCTTTTTTGTGCTAGTCAACCGTAGTGATCGATAGAACAATAACGTCAGCCATGAGAATGATCATGAATTTCTAGTTAAGATAGTAATTATTGCTCATATTATAGAAATGATGATTATAGTTTATTACTCTAATATATGCTTAATATTTAAAGCAATTCAATACCTACATGCATTGTAAAGGCACTGAATAGATGGTGTTAAGTAAGTGAGTTTGTTATATCCGGTTTCGGTAGTTTTAAATTACCGATCGAGACTTGGAGTTGTCATCTTACTTTGGATAACTCCCGACGCCCTGTGCCGGGTTGATTCTCATGGCTTGCGTTGTACTGTGGTAAAGGCGCCTATCGCATTGCATCGCCATTGCCGTTTGAATTAGCATAAGGGTGGCGCGATTTTTCCTTAGCCAATAGATTCGTGTCAGCAAGACTACGTCATGAACTATAACCCAAGTTCTCTTTTAGTGGGATAATTTACTGACAACCGTTCCTCCCTTGACTATAAACGAAAGTGATCCCGTCTACACTTGCCGGAGCTGAGAGAGATCAGATTATGCTAGCTACGTGGCATTCTTCTCTTTCCTGGATTCCTGGTGGATAGACGTGCGCGATCCTTCTACCGACTGACTGACCCAACAAACAAAATCCACGCTTGTCGTGGCTGGCTCCGGACATCCTAGAAGGAGTGCCCAGCTGGCCGTGCGCTCTCTCTTCCAAACAGGTATTACAGATATCTGTATACTTTCGTTTTATTAAGTTTTTAATAAAAACTTTAAACATGTAATAATCATTTACTTACGTGTCTCTGCTAGTAAAACTAATATTAATAATGTTTTAGGAAATAATATATTAAACAAATAAAACTTTTGCTCTAAGCAGTGCAATTAATAATCATTGTTTTACGGGATTGTGTAGCTAGTTCGCTCGGGTTGTTAATCCCCTCACTCCCTCTTGTAAACTCGTGTATTTAAGAACGCCCAGATTCCGTCATAACAAGTTAATGCAATCAGTTACTCCAATGATATACAGCCTCCACACATGAGGGGCTGTATATCATTGGTTATTCATAGATAAGATAGATAGTCATACCGGGGTTGTATTACATTGGTGTGATGGAAAGCTAATCGACTGCCATCAACTGAAAGTATTGACATTGTATGGTGATAGAGTGATTCATTGTCACCTCAGTTCACAAACAGCCCTTGCATGTAATATTAGATTTCAATACATATCAATCAAATACATGGACTAGCTTGAAGCAAATATGTCCACTAGTTAGTGGACATCTTTGCTTCATGTAAGCAAGCTAAAAGTTTGAAAGTTAGAGTGGCAAATGTTGTTATATGTTAGATAAAAATAAATTATACTTAATTATACTAAATTATAATTATCTAAAAATAAAATAGACTTTTCATTACTTTTTTTATTAAATAAAGTAATAACAAGTAGTTGTGAATTACTTTATATATTAAATAAAGTAATAAAAATTAGCTATGATTACAATAATTTTTTATTGTAATCATAGCTAAACAGATTATATTTAGCATTACTTGCTAATTATTTCACATTTAAACACATTTGCAGTTTCATTTTTCTTCTTAATTCATTTTAACAAAAAACATATTTCATGATATGAAGTTTAAAAGTGGTAGTTGTTTGAAAATGCTTGAAAACATTTACAGTTGTCTTTATTTTCTCTCTTCTCTTCATTTATTTTGATTACACAAAACACTTTTCATAATATGTAGTTTGAAATTTAAAGTGGTAAATGTTGTTATATGTTAAATAAAAATAAATTATACTTAAATCTACGAACTATAATTATATAAAAATAAAATAGACTTTTTTATTACCTTATTTATTAAATAATTTGTCATTGTAATCATAGCTAAACAGATTATATTTAGCCATTACTTGCTAATTATTTTACATTTAAACACATTTACAGTTTTTTTTTTCTAATTTATTTCAACAAAACACTTCTTTCATGATATGAAGTTTAAAAGTTGTAGTTGTTTGAAAAAGCTTGCAAACCTTTAGAGTTGTTTTCTTTTTCCTCTTAATTCATTTAAACTGCTTAAAAATATTTTCTCATGATATGAAGTTTAAAAGTTAGAATAGTAAATGTTATATAAAAATAAATTTTCTGTCCAAATACTTTTTATTACTCGGGCAACACCGGGTAGTACAGCTCATATATAGTTGATGGCAGTTGATTAGCTTCCCATCACACCAATGTAATACAACCCCAGTATGACTATGTATGTTATCTATGAGTAACTGCTTGCATTACCTTCACTTTCACTCACTATCTATTCAGTGCCTTGGCAAGTCATGTAGGTATCAGGGATTACGTGTATGTCACAATTTCCATTTTCATAATTCATTTCCATATTATTTCCATTTCCATAATTCATTTCCATGTTATTTCTATTTCCATAACATTTCCATAATTCATTTCCATCTTATTTCCATTTCCATAATTCATTTCCATGTTATTTCTATTTCCATAACATTTCCATAATTCATTTCCATATTATTTCCATTTCCATAAAAGTTCCATAATTCATTTCCATATTAATTCCATTTCCATAATTCAATTCCATATTATTTCCATTTCCATATTATCTCCATTTCCATAATTCATTTCCAAATTAATTCCATTTCCCTACTTCATTTCCATAGTATTTCCATTTCCATATAATTTCCATGATTCAATTCCATATTATTTCCATTTCCATAAAAGTTCCATAAAAGTTCCATAATTCATTTTCACATTAATTCCATTTTCATAATTAATTTCCATATTATTTCCATTTCCATAGCATTTCCATAATTCATTTCCATACTATTTCCATTTTCATACTATTTCCATACTTGTAAAATAAAATTTCCATATCCATTTCCCTAAAATTATGGAAATATTTATGTTTATGGAAATGAAAAAGTAAACATTTCCATAATATGTTTAGCGATCCCTGGTAGGTATTGAATTGCTTTAAATAATGAGCATATATTAAAGTAATAAACTATAATCATCATTTCTTTAATATGAGCATTAATTACTATCTCAACTGGAATTCATGATCCTGGTTTAACCCTTCTCATGGCTGATTTTATTGATCTAGTCAATCACTATGACTGACTAGCACAAAAAAGAGGCGTGGCCTAAACGCTCCTTGTTGGCACCGGAAACGCTTGTGTAGTTATTACTCTAGGGGGAGATAACTCTATGGTACACATATACCCTACAGGATGAATTTATTCGCAGAGTTATATTTCGCGAAAATTGTCTTTTCATGCATATTCAGGGATGAATTTATTCGCGGCTGAAAACTGCCACTCTCTAGGAAAAGTTAACTCTATTGCGGCTAGTAATAGATATTCCTACGCATGCACACACCGTGTGTTTCGGTTTATAGTTATCTTACAACTGCGAGGCGATCATGCTATTCTACGGTAAACAATTTTTGCTGCGTCCAGAGATTTTTACGAATATTCATCGCTTTGGAGGCCTTTGATAAGCCAACAACTTGTGGTAAGTAATGAGTTTTTTACATTTACTAAATTAATTAAATTTTACTTTGGTTCTTTGGTAAAACGCAATACTAATTTTTTCTATCCCTACTGCTTCATTATTTGTTTTAGTGTGAGAGAGAGTTTTCATCATACACCGAATAACAATGATTGCAAGGGTGGTAGATGTCATTCTTAGAAGATCACCAATCATTCAGGAAGGTCTGGAAATTGAGGTTGAAGTGACCGCAGCTACTTACGAGAAGAATATATCTGTTTTTAAAAAAGGAACGAAAACACCTTTACGAGCACAAATCTTTGGCCAACCGGCAAAACTTTGCAATAGTAAGCCACGAGGAAAGTTCTGATGATAACTTCCTTACCAGCAATGTAGTAGCGAGAGAATCGCCTTCAACACATACCCAAGACGGTGACAGCGACAGAGCTGCTATTACCAAAATAACTAGTCAGAAAGCCCCTTTACACGCGAGTATTCACATATCAAGAGTACCAGTTTAATTTTATTGCTAGACAACCGCCATATGGACTAAACTGTTTATATTTACTCCATTCATCGTTTGTAAAATTTTATTTGTATTTGAAATATTTTATTTGTACACTCAAGTTTGTAATAAATTATAATACATCTATACATGAAATAAAATATATAATTTAATCATGTTTGCTACAGCGATATCAAGGAGTTGTTGTCGATGAAGGGGGTCTAGGTTGACTGGTTGCCTCTCTGCCAATATTCCTGCCTTGATGAATATTATTACTACTTGTCTTTAGTTTTCGTAGTCAACCTGCAGTAAACACAAAAAAGAAAAAATATTAACGAGTGTTGAGGAAGTACAAAAACAATAGCTGAAGTATTTGATGAAGGCGATAAGTTTTTAAACAAAAGAATTAACTAATGCAGTTGATTATGAAAAAGCGTATCTGCACTGCAAATCAAATACATACCATAATGTCCAGATCAGAATCATGATCGTCCTTGACTTCGGTATTAGAGATTGATGGAGTTGATTCTAATGTAAAAAGACTGGGAGAGCTTTTTGCTATGCAGAAGCCATGCCGAATAACTTGTAAAAACCTTGAATAATTTTGTAAAGTTTGACGCAATGGCAATAAAGCTCGAAGCCTGGCGATGATTTTAAAGGTTTTGGAACTCGGCTACGTTTAGTACCTCTGCCTCGCGGCTATTTTCGCGATGACGCCATTCAGCATATCTTGTGACAACCTCAAATAATTTTGTAAATAAATGTGATGCATTGCCAATGGTGTTAGCTCAAAGCTCAGGCAATGATTTTAAAAATGTTTTGGAACTCAATTACGTTTAGCATTTACATTAAAAACTAGGCTAGCGACTAGTTTTAAATTTGATGCAATAGTTATTCTCTCTTGTGATTAAAAATAGAACTAATTATTCACTGAGTTTAATAATTTGTGGGGTTGACTGTTCGCGAAATCGCGAATTTTTATGACCAACGAATATTTTCATCCTGTAGGGTAATTCTTGGAAAAATCAGGTATCAAATAAAGTAGAATATCATTCGTTTTTTGTGACGTCATTCTATCGTTGTCCGCCATCTTTATGAAGAACTTTAATCGTTAAAAACACGAAGCTTCTGCAATTAATTATTGCAAACAATGCTTTTTGTTTGCAAATTTTTTATTTTAGTATCAAAAAAACATCAAAAAATACTATTAGTTATGTAAACATCAACGATACCTACAGTCAGATGGTACAGACCACATTATAGTCATCAAATTAGTAATAACAATCAATCTTGCCACAACCAATACTCATAGAAGATCTATTCTTCAGGCCTGAAATCTTGTATATAGTATCAAGCAATTTATTTTTGTAAAAGTTATCCTGCATTACTTATTTGAAGTCATCATCTCATGTAAATTTTCTTTTAATTTTTACACCAATAATAAACTACACTAAACATGAATTGTTCACTACTATCTTGCATTCAGGATACTTTCACAGTTTCCATTTTATTTGGTAATATGCCTGCAAATTGAGGCTTTTTGTTAGTTTGTTATCAGCAAAATTAAATATTACTAACTAACATACTATTAATCAAGATAATGACGATAGTTTTCTACAAAGATGGCGGCTTTTTTGTAGACGAGTGCATATGCAAACAGGGCGATGACGTCAAAAAAACCGATGGATCTATGTTATCATCGAAATCGTCAAATATCGACGATATCCGATATTTCGATATGGGCAGAAAGCACATGGTATGGTCGGTATCAGAATGTAATATCGACGATATATCGAAATATCGTAATATCGTCCCAGCACTAGTTTTTCCTTTTGGTATGGCCAAAAGGGTGAGTTTGGAAAGATCTTGGAATAAATTAGACAACTTATATGTATTTTACTGTTTGAATCTCTATAATGTAAAAGTCCCTGGAACAACTTATTTATGTTGTAAAAGCGCCTACTGAATGAACAAATACGTTTTTTCAATTTAACAGAAATACGAACAAACCTAGTGTATATTGGAAATAACTGAGGAACCTTTTTTGCACCATTTTTTGAGAAATTAAATTTATTCAAAGCTAACTTTTATAACTTGGTTTATGTAATAAAGACCAATTGACTTTGTTTACTCTGATAGGGCATCATTGTTTTTCTGGGAAACAATTTTGTAATGCAAATAACAACAAAAAAAGTTAATACTATCACAAACCTTTAATAATCCTTGCTAAAATACAAATATCCTGCTAAAACTTTAATAACAGTGCTGTAGAAACCAGCAAAAAAGTCACAACCTTCACTTGATGACAGAAAATTATCATTATTGATCTTCTTGACAATGCAATGCATTGCTTAGAAGAGTTGATGACTGTGATCACAACAATTATCTAAACAGGCCAGCAGTTATATTTCCTGATTGTGTTTAACCACACCTTATGAGAGAAAAGTGTATCTCTTGTGTATCTTGGTGCATCTCATTATGTTTGGTCAAGTGAATGCATCTAATATGAACTTCCAACCAGCTTCATTTAGGTTAAATTCCCAAACTAATATCACTTTCAGAAAACTTGTCTTTTATTTGGTCTTTGTATGTTACGCCAACCTTGAAAACTTGTGAGGTTGATTTTCAATAAATAGGTACTGTAAAACCTCTGTTTGAACACCACCTTTATTTGGTTGCCAGCTCTAACAGGCACCATTATAGGGAAAAAGGATGAGAAATGAAGTGCCAACCTTTAATCATAATCCACCTTTATTGACCAACCTTTTGACACACAAATGTCTACTCGACTACAGCAGATAGATCTGATGCTGTTGAACAGATTTAATTTAGTTTCGGCACAAAAATTACTATTTAGTATTATATAATAGGAAAATAATTCATGCTGTTTTGTTGACCCAAAGTACGTAAGATGCTACTTACATGTAGTCTGTTATGTCTCCGCCATTAAGACTACATTTCAGTGCTTCCAGACAACCAATGACTAAGGTTTTAGAGTTCTTTTCAGTCACTTTACTGGCAATTGATTATCTGTATCAGCACCTGCTGAAGGAATATAAACTAGCTGCCAGATAAGTTTTTGAACCGAGGTAAATGAGTAGGAACTTTATGGCCATCCAAAGAAACATACTGCGAAACCTCTGATTTAACACACATCTATTTGAACGCCACCTCTATTTGAACGCCACCTCTATTTGAATGCTACCCTGAGAGAAGGGTTGAAAAATTTGACTGCCACTCCCTAATTGAACACTCCTTCCATTTGACTGCCACTTGACCTCATTTGGTTTTGCGAGCCTATAATATTAATTAATCAGTGGAAACGTGTCCACAATATGGCATTATTAATAAATCACATCAACAACTATTAATTCTCTAAAAAAGTTTGAAAGCAACACCATAGAAATCATTAATCACTCTTTCCGGCTAATAGTTCTTTGCTTAACATGATCTGATCGTGAAACTGTAAAGTACATGTGCAATGTATAGAAAAAGCAGTTTAGTTTTACGATTGTAAGAGGATGACTAGTTTAGGGTGAAGGTTGCGTTTAGCGAGCAAAACCTTAACGCAATGCATTTGTGCTAAATACAACAGGTAAAAGTATCGCTCTGCAAAAAAATGTTTAAATGCTATTATCTAATAGTTCAGCGATGTATAAAAAGAGTTGAGGTCAGAAGGCATTGTGGAAGGTACTGGACAACCACAAGAAGGTCATCCCATCAAAAGCAACAATCAGAACACAGCTATCCAAACAAACCATGCAAATATTTTTGTTTTAATAAAGACATTATTTTTTGTTTCTGCATGCAATATAAGTATTCTTCGTTAATGTCACTTGATCATGAGTATATATATTTGCAGCATTTGATCGATTATCATTTTATAACTTTGCAGATTAACAACATTATAATTGATAGCATCCTTACGGTTATCTAACCATGGCTTATAATGAATCGACGCTCATTGCTTCTCTTCTAATGTTAATGTCAATATAATCTGCATCAGACTGTTACCTTTGTACATGCATGTTGCGCAATCGTGGAATAGCTAATGTTGCATTGCGCAATAGTTAAATTGCTGATGTAATGTGGCGCAATCCATGTTTGAGTCATACTATTTCTTTATTAACACAGTTCACTTACTCAGTTATTATGCAATATTCTATTTTTAGGAACTGACTAATAATGCTGTTTTTTATGGAAATTACAAGAATAATGTTTTTAGTATATAAAGCACTAGCACTGTTAACTATAAATATCAGATAAAATGTACTCTAAATTTGGAAGAAAAATAATACATTGAAAGCTCCACCAAGCTGCAAAGCAAGAGACAGGCTATAATAAAATCGCAGATTAAATGCAAGCAATAGATAACAACTGGTTGGTTTCTTGGCTTCCCAATAAATATTTTATTTAGAGATATTTGACAAGTGAGGAGTTAGCAGATTTATGCATTCAAAAGGTTTGACATCGCTTCACCGACAGATGAGGTAAAATCTAGGTGACAGTCGCTTCGCACGAAAAGAGCTAAATTAATTTTCACTAAATTCTGATGAATCATTTGATAAATACAACACCAGGCTCTATTTCAAAGTCACCTTCAATTGACTGCTACTATCAAGGAAGGGTTGAAAAGTAGAGCGCTGTGGAGCTCAATTAAAGGATTTGCGGCTTGCAAGGAAGACACGACAAACTGACCTGACCTTATAGAGTAATATACTCAAGATAACAGTGTCACGTAGGCAGGCGTCTAGTGCAACTGCCATAGATGATAACAGCTCATAAGTGGTATTAGCTGTTCTCACAGCAGCTTATATAAAATAGCTCTGGGAACAGTCAACATTTGTCAGAGATAAAATGTCATAAATTCAGACACAGTAATCTCTTCGTTTTTGCTGCTCTAAATATTATAGCTTCAGTGTATCAAACTTCAGTGGACCTGATTTGGATACAAGTAGCAATACACTGTTAATATCATATCTAAGGTACAAATGCAGAGCACGCAGTCTATTGATATGAAATTTTCATAGTAGCAGCCTGGTATATGTTAGTGATGAAGATAGACTGTTTTCCAAGAATAAGCTCCAAGCTGCATTTTAATCATTGAATATAATTTGGCCCTCTACTTTTTAATAATTTTGTTATCTTGACACTGATTGGCTCAATGTTATTTATTGTAAACTTTTCCTCTTTGGCTTTTGGCTAAGCCATGATTTTCTGTTCAGTTCTAGTTCATCTCTAACAGGTTTGAGTGTTTTATATACAATGTACATACATTCTATACAAGTATGCCACATATAAAAAAAATATGTGCAGGTACTTACCTGTATAGGAAACTTAGAAAACATTTTAAGTGTTGTGAAGTGTTAATTTATGGCTAATATTTCAAAAAAACGGGCTTTGGTTTAGCGGAATCTTTCATTTCATGGTTGGATCTGAACTATGACACTATCAAATTAGATGGATTATTGTAAATAGTACTCCAGCAGGTTTAGGAGCCATGATTATACTAATGTGGTACCTTATCAGTAATTTAATATATGTGGAAGAAACTATTACAAATATAATATTATATTTTCAACGCAACGAGCATAAATGTCATCAACTGAAAGTTCAATACAGTGGGTCTTCGCCATAAAACTTTAATATTTCAATTCATTCCAGTGTTGGCATCGTAAGATGAATGTTTCGTATAACGGCGTACAGAAACACATAGTGATTATCAAATGCAAACACCCCCTGGCAAAAATCATCAAAGTTTATATACATACTGTACTTATTAAAAATTAGTAACAAAATAATATGTTGTCCTTAGCAACTATGGTTACCAACACTAACTTTAGTGTATTTAGTGGTGATAATTTGCATAAAATTTAACATCATGAGGTAATATGTGCAGTACATATCGTAAATAATTCTTGTATTCGAAGCAGATGTATAACATAAATTATCGTCAAATAAATTTAGCTTACTGAACCCATACTTGAAGCTTAGTTTTAGTCAAGTATTTTCATTATTTTATGGAACTGCAAAATTATCCGTGCAAAAGTTTTATCATCTATCTGTTTCTTGTTTTGTCTTTACAACTAATAATGAATAACGCCAAACTGACAGAGATCGAGAAAGGTATTTCTTTTATTTTGTGCTGGAAAGAGTTTACCGATTAGCATATTGGCATATTTTTTATTTCGATGTAACCTGCACGCCGCCTAACAAATTTGAATTTCAGAGAAAATTATTTGGTTGATTTTGAAAGGCGAAAAATATTTTGTATGAAGAAGGCAAAAAACAGTGTGTTCCACATTGCAAGGCAACAAATCATATAACAGGGTCATCATAACCTTAAAATGTGCGGTAGTTTAGCAACTGTGTATCAGCATCATTCAACTGTGGTAACATGATTATGATAGAAAGAGGCTTGTGATAGTCAAACAACTGTCTGACTGGCTGTATCATCAACACTAAACTACTCAGCTGTACTTACTTTGGTTTGATAATACTAACATTAATATTAATATATATTAAATATATACTAACATATATTCATCTGCCAAACTAACAATTTTTGTTCTCAGATCATTCCAAGGATGTTCCAGAAATTCAAAAAAAAATCATTGCAGCGTTGTCACAAGATAGTGTAAACACCTCTTTCATGGTTCAGTAACAATGTAATAAATACGTTGGTGAAACGTTGAACAAATGATATTATGCAAAATTCATACAATGTTAGAAGAATTTATGTAATATTTTACAAGCATTTCATCAATATTGTTTTCTCACAGATATTAGTTGACATACCAGAAAAATTACATGTGAAACTTTAGTGGGGTGCAAATGAACTGTATAAACACTTTCAAACATTCTGATGAAGCTTGACAAAGTGTTTTTCTAACCAAATAAGTACAATGTTTCTAAAATGTCTCGAGCATAATCTTCCTACAATTTTTTGTATGCTATATTTTTGGCAAAAGTGCAAATGGTAGCATGATATAATAACAGTAAATGATATTTAACACAATCAATATGTAGCTATAAAAATCGCTTGTGAAGTGTTTATCACAATCCTACCCTGTAACAAACCCACTCTAATAGAACCTTGTCATTCTTGCAATATTTGTAATAAAATGAAAGACAGAAATTCTGATTTAATTAATTATTTCAATTGAATTTGAATTAATTAACACACTGTTTAACACTACTTGGTTTGTATTTATATATGTAAGGAAAAATACATTAATCTTTTAATGTGTTTAATTTGATCTAATTTTAAATAACTTTATAATATCAAAGGGTGACGAGCTCAACAAAATAAATCATGCATTTTGGCAAAAGTATTAAAACAAAAGTTAACTTATTTCATATAGATTTGTTGTCATTGTATTTATTAGTCTAAAGAGAGAAGTGCTAAATGGAATAGCTAACTAGCAAAACTAAAATATTACAATGAAAATGTTATTAAACAACATTTTACAAGAGATTTTGTCAGAACATTGTAGTAACATTCATCTGGGAGTAGAAACGATACTGTACTGTAATATTATTTTTATATTGCTGCCAATATTATATGGCCTTCTATGCTCAAACATTCTGAAGTAACTTTTTTGGAACGTTGCTGGGACATTAAACAACAACGGGCTAGAAAGAACGTTATGATAATGTCTGCGAATTTTATAACTGTAACATTCTATATTATGATAACATATTTGCACAACCTTCGGCACAGTATTCCTGGAACAGTGTTGTAACATAATACAATAATAATTATCAAATGAAATTTGTGAACCATTATGAAAATAATTGCTTGAAACTTTATTTTACACTTAAATTAATGAAATGTCCTAATCATGTCATTGTTAGTTCGGGTGTAAATAGCTTTATTATTAAAATCCAATAAGCACAGTTTGATAAATAATTAGAAACTGTTACCAATCTGTTTTTGGAGCAACCTAAAGTTAACTGATGGCTGACTCACTGACTAGTTTTATAAAATACTTGGCTTTAAACCAATGCTTTTGTTACCTAGAAATACAATAGTTGGTGCACTGTGCCAACACAACCCTATTGGTTTGGGTTGGGAGACCTAAAGCCGAGGCACTTGTAATTGGCTACAATAGCTAATTCTCATGAACAAAACTTTGACTCTATTTTATTCATTTCTGGAAAAGGAACCTGCTCCATTTAATATTTGTTTTCATCAAGATTTGCTCACCTGCTAACTAACTTACTCATCAATATCCAATAATCACAATATAGTAAGTAACTAGAATTTGAATCATATCTACTTTATCATAAAGCTAGTGCTAGGTGTGGGCTGATAAACCCTTGACAATCTTTATAAATACTTGGCATTATAAATTTCATCTTAATTTATTTCTCAAACAAACTACTCTATCCAAGATTTGCTTTTCAAATAGTGATTACAACAGAGTTTCACACAAATAGCTATTTTGTATATGTACCATGTATTGTATAATTTTTTCCAACAGAGGTATGATAATAACTGCCGTAATTGAAAATGTCCTTCAAACCTTTTACACCAACTATTCAGCAATTAAATTTAATTAGAGCTTATTTTTATTGCTTGATTTGTGTTATGAACTTAAAGTAGTTTGGTTTACTCTGCTGAAGTGTAAAATTTTTTCTTGAAAAAAAATTAGAGATGCCAATAGCTGCACAAACATGCTATCACAATTCATTGATGATCATTGTTACAATGAAAATATTCTGGGGATGCTTCCATAACAGTGCTTTAGAATTCAGCAAGCACGCTATGATCTTCGTCTTATGACAGCAAATTCTCATTGGTCGATTTATTTGACAATGCAATACACTTAGCAGTGTCAACGGGTCTAGTCATGATAATTATTGACTGGATGCGTCAGTTATGCATTTCACCAGTGAGTGTAATTAGGCCTCATGATGGAGAGAGCGTAGGAAAAATGTATCTGATGTGTATCTTTGAGTATCTGAATATGTTTGGCCATGCAAATTCATTTTCGATACAATTCAAGCAAGCTTCGTATAGATTAAATTTACACACTTTTTCTGGTTTCAGCAAAATCGTTATTTTCTATTTAGTTTTCATACATTACAATAACTTTAAAGCTCATCGGATTCATTAGATTGATTAGATTGATTTTCAGTGTAAAACCTATAATAAAAAGTAGTGAGTAGAAAAAATGCCCACAAAAAAATCTAATAATGGCTTGGTTGCATCAGTAGCCATTGATTGGATTGTTGTAGTGTTATTGGTTGCAATGGCTTTAGTGACAGTGTACTTGAAAAGATTGATTATCTGCAATCATGAGAACTAGACTCTGATTTGAAGCAACTAATTTCTAAATCCAACCAACTGTTTGTAGATTCATCCATAACGTAGTTCACAACTTGAACTAAAAATTAAAGCATTCAGATGAATGATGAGAATACTTTTAAGGAACGCTGTACGACAAATGGCAGCCATTGTTATGGCATGCCAAAGTTCTTTAAACCTTTGAAAGCAACACAATTAAAACAATATTAATTCTATACAGCTATTGGTATACTCAAAGTCGTTGCTGTTTCAACTCAGTCTGAGACTTTGACATATATAAAAAACAACTTAGCAAAAGTGCTGAGATTGATGGTATTGATTTCGCTTTGCCCAAATGGAAGTGCAAAGTGGAGGTAACATTAGCCTCGCTTTGCCTAAATTGGGTTAGATTAATATTTCCAAAAGGTTGGTAAATGAGTAAAAAAATACAGGGTAATCCTTTATAGTAAAGTCACCTTTAATAGAACGACACTATAAGAGAAGAGTTGACAAATACAATGCCGCGGTATTTCACTAGAGGTTTACAGTATGCCAAATGCTCAGCATAAACTTGAAGAATTTAAAAATGTAATACATTGAGTACTTGCTGAAGGCAAGTGGTGTTCAATAAATGATTTAGTTTGACTGTAATTATTAGGAACATCATAAACATACCATAAAAATTATCTGTTATTGTGTTGTTAAAAATGTATGCATAAAACAAGTAAAATAAATCATCTTCTAAAAATTATCAATATTTTTGTAGAACCAAGTGTTTTACATGACATATTTCTTAGACGCTGTTGGCATGTCCACTGATAAGAATCTTTGTAGAATATAAGCTATTTGATCAGATAAGAAAGTAGCTTGGGAGCTTGACCCAAAGTGCTGGATTTTAGTACACAAAGCCATGATTCAATTTTTAAAAAGTTATCTGTACATACTTGACATGAAACCAATTAGAATATACCCTATCATTATAAATTATTGGCAGCTGATAGTAGAGACATAATTCACCGTATAAAGACAAAATGACAATCCCTGGTCAATATCACTATTGTAATGGTAATAATCCTTATGATAACAAAACATTGAACTTTATTCGTATTAAAAACTTGATTCTACAGAAAATAGAACTAATGGTGTTGAACTGATTCCATTTAGTTTTTGCAACTAAATTTACTTTTTAAGATCATATAATAGCAAAGGAAATCATGCTATTGTGTAGACCCCCAAAGTACGTAGGATGGTACTTACATGTAATTAGGCCTTCATTAGGCCTTCATTTCAGTGCTTTTGGGTGACCAATGACTAATGGTTTAGAAATTCTTTCCTAGACTTTGTTTTAGCAATCGGCGATCTGTAGCAGCACCTTTGAAAAGATACCAAAACAAATGCCACGTAGGTTTGTGAGCTGAGGTATCTATATGCAAAAAATTATAGGTATATAAGATTTCAAAGTATAAAAGCAGAGATTTTTAGATTACTTAGGTAAGTGTATGCCAGTGAAACACGACAAACTGACCTGACCTCATAAAGTAGTTTACTCAAGATAACAGTGTCACGTAGGCAGGCGTCTAGTGCAACTGCCATAGATGATAATAGCTGATAAGTGGTATTAGCTGTTCTCACAGCAGCTGATATAAAATAGCTCTGGGAACAGTCAAGATTTGTCAGAGATAAAATGTCATAAATTCATGTACAGTAATCATTTTGTCTTTGTTGCTCTAAATATTGTAGCTTTGGTGTATCAAACTCCAGTAGACCTGATTTACATATATGTAGCAATACACTGTCAATCTCATGTCTAAGGTATGAATGCAGACCAGACAGTCAATTGACATGAAAGTTTCATAGCAGTGGCCTGGTGGGGGATAAAAATAGAATATTTTTAATAATAAACTCAAAACTGCTTTTTAATTATTGGATACAATTTGGCCCTCCATCCCTTGACAATTTTGCTATTGTGACACATTTTGGCTCAAAGTTTTTTATCGTTCACTTTTTCTCTTTGGTTTTTAACTCAGCCATGATTCTCTGTTCAGTTTTAGTTCATCTCTAACAAGTTTTAGTATTTTGGATACAATGTACTTATATACTACTGTATATGTGTATGGCACATGTACAATGATATTTACTTATATGTAGAGTAAGTTTTGAAAACATTTTAATTGTTATTACGTGTAAAATCATGGCTCATACTTCAACAAATCTGATTTTGGTTGGGTGAATATTCTCATTTCATTTTTATGTCTGGTATATGACCCTATCAAATATGATGGGTTACAGTAAGTAGTATTCCGATTGGTTTAGGAGCCCGCATCGTATCAATGAATTTTATTATGAGTCATTGAGTTTACATAAATTAACATTAAAATAAACATATTTTCATTTTATTTTTATGTCTGATATACAAAGATTTTTTGTACATGTATGACCCTATCAAACAATCTGTATTACAGTGAAAAGTATTCCAATAGGTTTAGGGGCCCGTTAGATTAATGCATTTCATTATGAGTAATCTAGTTTACACGGAAAATATTCTTACAAATAGTATATTATATTTTCAACTTAATTAACAGAAATATGACCTACTTACATTTTAATAAGTAGACCCTTGCCATATAATTTCAATTTTTTATTTAACTTCAGTGTTGGCATCGTAAGGCAAAAGATTCATAGATAAGGGTACAGAAACCCATAGTAGATACCTAATGCAAACAACCCTTGATGAAATTAATTCAACTTTTTATACTCACTGCAAATTTTTTAACTTAGTAAAAATAATAGGTTAACTATAGCCTTAGCAACTACAATTGCCTATAATACTGCAGTATCTTTATGTTATGATCTACAATAAGATGTCAAGTTATGTTGTAATATTAGCAGTATACATGTTGTTGCGAGTTCTTACTTTCAAAGCAGGCATATAACATAAATTTCCACTTTGATTAAGTTAGCATGATAAACACATACTTGAAGCTATGTTTTATTACGTACTTTTAAATATTTTACTAGACTTTCTTCAACTATTTCATCGCTAAAACTTTATTCCTTATCTGTTACCAATTTTGTTTTCACAGTAACTAATAACATATAACGTCAAACTGAGTGAAATCGAGCATCATATCTCTTTCATTCGTTGTTAGAGGGATGTCGGGAAATAGCATATGGGCATAATTGTTATTTTGACAAAATCAGCACACCGACTGAAAAATTTAAATTCCGAGAAATTATTTTGTCGATTTCACATGGCAAAAACATTTGTATGAAGAGGATAAAAAATCAACGTGTTCTAATTCGCAAGGCACAAAATCAATTAACAGGGTCATCAAAAACTAAGGACAGACTATAGTTTAGAAACTGAATATCAGCATCACTCAACTGTGGTAACATGATTATGATAGTCAGAGACTTGTGATAGTCAGACATTGGTATGACTCGCTGTAACATCAATATTGACCTACCCAGCTGCATTTAATGCGTTTTGAAAAAATTAACAGATATATGGTTGTTATCTGCCAAACTAACACTTTTATACAACCAGGAAATTTCAGGGATGTTCTAAAAAATCTCAGAAACATTTCATTCTAACGCTGTTGCAAGATAATGTCTAGACACTTTTTACATGTTTCAGTAGCTTTGTGAGGAATACGTTGTTACAAAGTTCAGCAAATGATCTCGCACAACCGCACATCCAACATTTTCACAATGTCGGGAGAAGGTTATGCAATATTTTACAAGCATTTCATCCATGATGATTCCACAAAGATATTAGCTAACATCCCTGAAACATTACGTGCAAAACATTAGTGTGATGTAAATGTGTAAACCCTTTCAAACATTCTGGTAGCGTTTCACAGAATGTTCCTCTAACAAATTAAGTACAGCGTTACAGCAATGTTCCGAGCATAACCCTCCTACAACATTTGTTCCTTAGGCCTATGCCATACTTTTGGTAAAGGCGTTATTTTATGTTTAAACTACGGAATGTTCCAGCAATGTCATTGCTGGGGGTCAAATGGCTTATTCATCAAAATCCAATAATTACAATTTAACAAACAATTACAACTTGCCACAAATCGGTTTTTGAGGAAACCTAAGGCTAAGTGATGAATTATGAACACCTGAAAAGCTTTATAACTACTTGTGTATCTGTTTGTGTTGGTAGACCCAACCCAATGGATCTGTAATTGGCTACAATAGCTTATTCTCATTGAAACAACTTTGATTTATGTTTATTCATTCCTTAAACAAACTGCACTTTACTTTCGAATGCTAATGACAGCAGGATTTCAAAGAAAGAGTTATGTTATTCACAGTATGTACAAATATATTTCCAGTTTAATGGATATATGAAGAAAACTACATAGTGTGAAATTAGAAATTCTCAAAAAATGTTCCAAAATTTTTTTTGGAAAGTTAAATATATTAGAAACTAATTTCTTAGTGTTTGCTTTATCTTATAAACTAAAAGTAATTTTGCTCACTCTGCTGGGGTGTAAGTTCTTTTCTTAGAAGAATTTTAGTAATGCAATATGAGGCACAATCCTTAATGCTATAACAAATTGTTAATGATACTGAGTGTAATACAAATATCCTGCTAACACTTCATTAACATAGCTGTAGAATTCAGCAAGGAGGTCATAGCCTTCACTCAGTGACAGCAGATTCTTCACGCAATTGCAGAAAATTCTCATTGGTTGATCTACATGTATTTGAAAAATCAATACGTTGTTTAGAAGTGTTAATAACTGTGACCACAGCAATTATCTAAACAAGCGGCAACTGGATTTCTCTAGTAGGTGTAACCAGACCTTATAAGGAAAAAGTGTATTTTGTGTCTGTGTATCTCAATATTTTTAGTCAAGCATCTGCATCTCAGATGAATTCCTATCAAGATTCATATAGATTAAATCTACTCATTGCTACTAAGTTCAGCAAAATCATTTTGCATTTGGTTTTCATATGTTACAAAATAAAAAATCAACATGCAGCATCATAAAATTCAAATGGATGTTTATATATTTTGAATGCGAAAACATGACAAAGAGTTTAAACATGTTCATTTAATATATTGAATACTTCTCATGACAAGTGGTGCCTACTAGATACCGAAATTTAGTTTGGCGGAAACCAATAGGAACATTATGAGTACGACATGAAGTTTAGCTGTTACTGCGTTATTGAGAAATCTCAGTTTAAAACAGTTCATTATTAAACATTATTTTTAGAAAATTATTGCAACTACCATAGAACCTAGTGTTTTCACTCAAAATACTTTTAGGATGGGTTGCCGACCCTGCAGGCAGGCAGCTTTGTGAAATGGAAGTGATATGATCAGAGACGAGAGTAGCTTATAAGAGCGTGACTCAAGGTTGTAGAATAGGGTAAACAAAGCTATGATCTGATCTTTGAAAAAAGTATATGTATATACCTGATGTGAAACCAATGGAAACACAACCCGTCATTGCAAATCAGTTGCAGCTTTTTTGGTATAGGACACACAATGTTTGAAAACATGACAGCCCCTGGTCAATACTCTTATTTTAAAGGCTTAACATGCTTGCGGTAATTAAACAATGAGCTATATTTGTACTGAAGATTTGGTTCTACAACAAGGAGAGCTGATCGTGTTGAACTGAAATTTAGTTTCTGCTTAGAATTTACTTGTTGAAACTGTATAATAGTAAAGTACTAGCTGTGCCACCCGGCGTTGCCCGTGTAATAGAAGAGTATTTGGACAGAAAATTTATTTGTATTCAACATATAACAATATTTGCCATTCTAACTTTCAAACTACATATCGTGAGAAAAGTTTTTTGTCTTATAAACAATGACAAGTAGTGAGAGTTTTGCTATTAGGGCCATTGGGCAGTTTAATAATGTGAGCGAAGAGCTTCTCGTGACTTTATGCTATGACCCGCGTCATACGTGAAGCAGTTAGGTATTGCTCTGATATAATGCCTTATATTGGCCAGAGGAGCAACTTCGACTTCCATTGTCCAGTGGGCTAGACGTAAGACTTGTGAACGGCTTGCTGCGAGATCGAGTCCTCGTCGGAAAGTACCATTTATTTCAATACTTTAAGATCTATAGCCGGATTTCCGACGAACATACATATAATGTACAGTATGACACACAGACTTTGAGAAATATATATATATATATATATTTCATGCAGTTGTGTGTTGAAGAAAAGTATATAATACTTACAGATGGTTTGTTATGTCTCCATCATTTAGATTTCATTTCCGTAGTTCTGAGAATAAATAGATAATGTTTTAGAGTTTCTCTCCCTGACTTTATTCCCGTTATTTGTGACCTATATCAGCACCTTTTAAAAACCATACAAAAGCAGTTGCCAGGCAAGTATGAGAGTGAAGGTACATGTATATAAGCAGTCTCAGAACGCCCAGTTAAATGTATGTTAGGAAAACACTACAAACTGACCTGGCCTCATAGCAAAGTTTACTTAAGATACTAGTGTCACGTAGGCAGGCATCTAGGGCAGCTGCTATAGATGATAATAATAGCTGATAAGTGATATTAGCTGTTGCAACTGCAGCTGATGTAAAATAGGTCTGAGAACAGTCAACATTGGAGCGGGATATGAAGTAATAAATTTGTACGCACCAATCCCTCTTAATTCACTGCTCTAAATATTGTGGCTTTGGTGTATGAAATTTTCAGGGCTCTGAATATATGGTTATGTGTTGCAATACACTGTCAGTCTCTTGGCTAAGAAATGAATGCAGAGTTTATTGACATAACAGTTTTGTATAAGCAGCCTGGTGTATGTAAGTGATAAAAATAGAATGCTTTGTAAGAATAAGGTCTCCACTGCTTTTTAATTATTTAATGTAGTATTGCGCTTCATCCTTTGATAATTTTGTAATCTTGACACTGTTTGGCTTAAGGCTATTTATCATTGATTTTTCCTCTTTGGTTTTTGACTCAGCTATGATTTCCTGTTCAGTTCTAGTTAAGCTCTTACAGGTTTGAGCAGTTTATATACAACATAATTACATACGATACAATTATGCCACATGTACAAAGATACGCGCATGTTGTGAAGTGTTAAGTTATTGCTGGTACCTCACAAAATCTAGTTATATTTAATGAAAAATCCTATTTCATGGATGGGTCTAGAACATGACTTGATCATTCAAGATTTAATATGCATTGCAGTAAATAGTATTCATATTATATTATATTATTCATATATATTATATAAATTATATGAAAGTGATATGTATCTTACCAGTAACTTAATATTAATGGAAGAAATTATTACAAATATTATATTATATCTTATCATAACTAACATAAATATCATCTACTGAATGTTCGATAGTTTAATAACAGTTTATCAGTATCAGTTAACTGTTAAGTGAGTAATAGTGCTCAGACAGGCAGTGCTGTACGACTGGCTGTATCTACAACATTCAACTACTCAGCTGTACTTACTCTGTTTGGGAGATACTGACAGATATAGGACAGTCATCTGGCAAATATGTTAACTTCATCTTCAAGAAATGTATTTTCTACTAATATTTCCCTACAGTTAGTTTGTGATAAAACTTTCTCTTTTACTAAGCTTTAATATAATAACAGCAATACTCTTTGGTCTGTCAGAAGCCAAGCTAAGAGCATAAGGAAGAAATTGTCTTGTATAGGAATTAAACTGTAGTCTTCAATTTTACAAACATGCATGCTAGTCACTACCCTACTCAGCCACCTGACCGCCTCACTGACTACTACTATTATTAATATTACTCATGGCGATCTTTCACAGTGCTCAAGACTGCCAAACATACTTGTATATGTAAAAGCTATAAATATTAGCAAACTGTTGTTACATGGCAATATTCAATCTATCAAAGGTTGACTCAAAGGAATTTTGTCCTTTGCTGTACTCAAACCATGACATTATATTTTAAGGATAAATTGCAGAAAAGGCTTACAAAAACTTGTTTCTCTCAATTTAAGATTTGAATGGGCAATGCAATTTTTATTGTTATTTTTTATAACAATTTAAAAAAATTTATTTGTATTTTTTATTTTTTATAAATATTTTGATAAATTCATGATGTTTATGAAATTTTATCAATATTTTTATAGTTAATTAAAAAAAATTTAATATATAAATAGTTGTATATGTTACAACTACAATGACATAGTCAAAACAATTTAATTACAATAATAACTTCCATAACAATAGTTTAGGCCTAATTTATATGCAGCCTTCACCAAATATATCTACTATATAAACGGCCGTCGTTGTGTGTGTGTGTGTGCGTGAACTTGTAAATGCATGCAATTGGGGACTCACACCAGAATTTAACAGACAAATTGGGGACGTTTGGAAATTGGGGACGTCCCCAATCTTTTAAACCCTTTTTTCTTATAAAAAACTAAAAAATATATAGTTTAATCCAACTCCCGACAAAATCTGAGCACTGTCCCCAATTGCCTGCATTTGTACGAGAACATCTGTGAGTGTGGGTGTGTGAAAAAATTTGTAAGTCCCCATAAAGTTTGCTAAATTCTCACACACATTTGACCTGTTTCCATTTGTTAGTAGGCAAATATTTGCAGAGTTTTCTTCTCATAGAATCTTTTTACCTAACAATTGGGGACATATATTTTATTGGGGAGCTAATTTCTATCTGGTAAAAACTCACAATATTTGCGAGTTTCTACAAGAATGAAATTACAAGAGATGAAAACTCACAATATTTGTGAGTGAAAAGTCACAATATTTGTGAGTTTTTATCTAAAATGTAGCTTTGGAAGCAAATTGAGAGTTTACACTATTTTTAAACTTATGTTTAGCTAAAGGCTATATTTGCTCTTCTGCATTACAAATTTATTTTGTAGTTTAGCATTCGCAAAGTTTTTTTTACAATATAATGTATTTGGTCAGCAGTTATACACGCTCAGCAGAAATTTGAAAGTGTGTCTCGTTTGCTTCCTTCAATAGTTCAGGCCTTTAATAATTTTTGAGAGCTCTTGTACTTTTTCAAATATTCTCACATATGCATCCTTCTTTACTTACTAGCTATTATTTTTAGTATGGTTGTAGTTTATACGCAATTAAAAGAATTTGCGCTTTATTATTCAAAAGAGTTGTTTGAATTCATTACGTACATTTCTTACATAAGTTATAGCTGCATAAAATCTCAGGTTAATTTCACATAGTCTTAAGCATAAGATCTCTGTACATGTACTTTATTGACTTCAAATATTGATCCATTGTATGTCTTTGCAAGAACTTTACTACATCATCCTTCCTTGATATTTTTAGACTGAATAAAATATTAAAATAAAACATGTAGCCTCCAATGCTTTCTCTAACTCGTTTACATTTTTCCTATATCTATGAATAATAATGGTCAAAATTCTGATTTAAAATATGTTTTAAAAGTTAACTTAAATGTCTGATAATTTTGGTTCAAAACATTTACTGTAAAACAAACATTATTAAACCAATTTCAAGTGTCTCTGCAAATTTCTAATCTGAGATCTGTATATTGTTAGAATTCAATCGAATCTTCTGTTTTTTCTTTCTCAGACCAATGGTCCATCATTGAACTTTTTAACTATGTAGTATTCTTTCATCAGCTCCACTAAAAACATTCGTTACTACTAAAAGATCAGAGTCAATTACAAAGATTGACAAGGTAGTATATCTTTAGAGAATGAAATAGCTAGATGGAAAATTCTGCCATACATTTATCGCTCCTCATTGAAAATACTTATAGTTGTTTTAGAAAAAATATATATTTCATCAAGTTTATATTGAGTATGTTGACAATACCAATCTTTTTATCTAAAGCTTGATTGTAATTTAACTCCTATGTTCCTATGCTTGCTTTTCATGTATGGCTTGAAAACAATGGAATTATACAAGTTTCAAGTTTAATCAATTGCGGTTATCAATGTGTAAAACTAAGCAGCAGTGTCAACATTTAATGAATATATTTAATTCTTTTTGGCTTTTGGATTTTTGAAAAAGTGCTTGTCATCACCTCACTTGTTTTTTTACTTTTGTTGATAATAGTTAACTCATGCTGACGCATTGTAAATATGTTGATGACTGGCATTGCTAGCAGTATAAAACGAGATTCCGCAACAAAATTAATTCAGTAACGTAATTAAATTTGTTGTCTGTTTATGCCAATCGCTTGGCATGAGTGTAAAACATCCTTGCATTCTGCTGTCTTCTCGGTTCTGCAAAGTGGAAGGACTTGAGAGTTAATAGAAAACTCTGTTGAAATTTTTGCCTTGATAAAAGCATTAATAATTGTAAAATCAAAAACGTAGATAAGACATCAGTTTGCTACTCCTGCTGTTTACTACTTACAAACTAAACTCGCAAAGATCAGCATTGATCCTGAGAAGCAATTGGTTCTATTGAATTTATATCCAAATAGAATAGCCTAACGCTGAGTTATCCTTTGTACATCATACATGTGTAGAATTAATAGTTCCTAAAAGTAAATTAAAAAAGTGTCATAATATGTATATTTATTACTCAACAAAGATTTCATAGACAACTATGGAACTTTTGAACTGAGTTTGAAGTAGAAATGAAGTCATGCATAACTTTTACTAGCATAATTATGAAAGTGTGCACATGAGATTGCACATGAAATTGGCCACCGAGCACATGAAATCGGCAAAAAATTAGGTATACAAAAAAGCAAAATGTTTTTGCATACTTGCAAACAATAAAAATATTTTTTGGGGTGTTAAATGGGTGTGAAATACTGAACGCAAATAATCGTCAACATGAATGATTTTTTTAATGTTTATTACTACTTGGTTCATGGGAATGCAATAGATTAAAAAATTTTTAATTTTATTGTAGTATTCTTCATATATAATTTTAGCTGGATTTCAGTAGTGTATATATGTAAGAGCCTAATACGGTTCAATGAATGCATGAAACTTTGTTTGTTATACGATACAAAGCCAAATGCGCTTATCTAACGTCTCAGCAAATAAGCAATGCATACTGAAAATCTATATATAAATATCAGTGTCTTTTTGTCTTCTATTGTATGTTCATTTATAACAAGTATGCATTGTTTTAACATAACAATGCATAACTTACATGACTCTCGCATTAGCTTGATTGATATGATAAGCAAGAATATTGCAATCAGTAGAGAGCTGTAGTAGGACTGAAACAGGCACCGTATGAATTACACAAATATATAAACAGTACACAGAAATAAATGCAGTACGCAAAAATAAAAAACACCTTCATTTAAAACTGTCATTTTTATTACCCGTGCAAAATCGGGCAATCTGCTTGTTTTATATAAAGCAAGAGAGGCTGCTACCTATTTGTAAAAACTCGCAACAACAAAAAATCTAAAGAAGTTAGACCAATATAAAAAAAACATTTTTATAATTAAAACACAAAATAAAACCAAAACTTCTGTTGATCACTAAAAAATACCAAATAGTAGATCCCTGGTCAAAGATTTTCAAAATCACACTGGCAAAACTGCTAGCAATTTCTTGTTAACTGTTTTTTTAAATATTCTTGACAAAGTTATTACTTGCGCTGTTTTAATTAAAAAAGTTCACAGGTAAACGTTTGTTTTTTTGCTATTTTTAATTTTGTTCAAAAAACTTTGCAATTATTTTTTATAGATTGCATTGTAACAAACTAATTTTAGATATCAATTGCGATAGGGCAATAATTTAATTATAGAGCTATTGTTATTGTGATTCCTAATTTGAAGTAAACAGTTTTATAAGAATTATTCTATAGCTGGCCATTGACTACTTCTGTTGGAAAGCTTAACTACAGTTTTAATGTTTGGAAAACCGACTCATTTTACTTTTTGTTGGTCATAGTTGCTTGTTTTTTTAATAGTTACTTTTAAAAACTCTCACAGCATTGGTAAAATTTTCTTGCTATCTGAGATTTGTTTGAGCCAACGTGTTATCGCTTCTCAACCTTTGCCTGTCATACATTTAGCCTGTAGTGTCTTGCTTATGATTATGTAACATCGCAGAACCACAAGTTAAATAAATAGAACAAAGAAACTTATTCAGTACTGCTGGTCATCTGTAATAACAAGATTATAACATTGGATGCTTTACACACCAAATCAAAGACAAATAAGATGTTTACTTCCATAAAATTTGTGCTCAATAGCATATACAATTTACAAATATTCAATGAGTTTATTATTTTCCATTTACTCCATTCTATAATATTCTATTGGCACAAGGCTTTATTGGTAACTAAAAACCAAGCAGATGCAGTGAGTGAGACATGTTTTTAATAAACTAGAAGCTTGTAAATTTCACAGACACTGCAAATAATTTGTCAATAATTTACCTAGGCGCGAGATTTTGAACTTCATTTGCAATATCACCCAGTTAGCCTCAAACAGAACAAATTGTATTTGTTTTGTATTAATGATACTCATGCTCACGTTCATTTTAAATCACATTGTTTTTACTATGCCAATCTTTTTAAGAAAATGCGTACTTATTTGCCAATCTAAATAGCTTTCAAAATGCATCAACTTACTGCTCAGGCGCCAAAGAGTAATGTCATATGTTTTAAATGGAGAAAATAAAGTGAACCACCTGTAATAATCAAGCCGGATAATATTTTCAAAATATTACATCTGTATTGACGTTGCACACCAAGATCACTGTTATCATAAACTATACAGATGTAGATCCATGTTGTCAAATATTTCACATGGAAACATCCTATTTGACATTCGCAAGTATTTTTTATAGATTGCATTGTAGCAAACTAATTTTAGATATCAATAGCGATAGTGCAATAATTTACTTATTGTTCTATTGTTATTGTGATTGCTAACTTGAACTAATCAGTTTTATGAGAATTATTTTATAACTGGTCATTGACAACTTCGATTGTAAATTTTATCTACAGTTTCAATGTTTGGAAAACCCATCTAATTGTATTCTGTGTTACTGATAGTTGCTCTTTTTTTCAATAATTACTTTGAAAAAGTCTCACGGCATTAGTGAAATTTTGATGCTGTTTGCGATTTGTCTGACCCAACATGTTATCGCTTCTCAATATTTGCCTGTCATACATTTAGCCTGTAGTGTCTTGCTTAGGATTATGTAACATCGCAGAACCACAAGTTAAATAAATAGAACAAAGAAACTTATTCAGTACTGCTGGTCATATACAATAACAAGATTATAACATTTGATGCTTTATACACCAATCAAAGACAAATCAAATGTTTACTCTCATGAAGTTTGCCCTTGGTAGCATATACAATTTACAAATATTCGATGAATTTAGTATTTTCTGTCTACTTTGCTCTACAGTATTCTATTCCGCGCAAAGTTTTATGGTTAGCTAAAATGCAAGCAGACTCAGAAAGTGAGACATGTTGTAAATACTATGGTGGCTTAAAAATCCCCAGACACTGCAAATAGTTTTTAAGAATCTACCCAGGTGCCAGGTTTTAAACTTTATTTGCAACATCACCTAGCTAGCCTCAAACAGGAAATATTACATTTGTTTTGGATTAATGATAGTCATGCTCACGTTCATTTCAGATCACATGATTTTCACTAAGCCCATTTTTTTAAGGAAATGCGTACATATTTGCCTATCTAAACAGCTTCCGCAGTGCATCAAATCACTGCATAGTTTCCAAAGAGTTATCACATGCATCTTAAATAGAAAATATAAAATGAACAAAAGCTAACGATCAAGGCAAATCATATTTTTAAAATATTTCATCTAAATTGATGTTGTTCCCATAGACTAATATTATCATACGCTATACTGACATAGGGCAATATTGTCAAATGATTTATTTGATAACATTATGAAAAACAAAACGTAATATGGAACACAAATTAATTCTTTAATTGGACTATCGAATTTACAAAGAGTTGAACAGTTATATTTTAAAACAAATATGAAGGGTATTTCTTATGAAACCTCTTCCAATTTCTCAAGAGAAATTTAGTATTTTGACAATTTATATGCAATTTAACCATGAGCAACTTATACCAGAAGAAAATTATGATAGACAATAGAATTATATCACCCCCAACTATGGAAGGTTTGAAGTCGTGTATTTACTGATTTGCTTTAGTTTTTAATTTAAATTGCAATTGGAAAAATCTTTAAAACCCAAAATGCATGATTCTCAAAGTTGATTGTTGGAATATCACACTCACAAAGTTTTTTTCTTTTGCACCACATTAGATAGTTTGGTTGATGTACTGGCTTACACAGCAAGAACTCTAATAGTGAGTGATTATTGCAAAGTTGTTTTCTAGTGCCGTTGTTTTTCTAATAATTTTTGTTTAATATCCGTCGTTTTGGTATACTTTCAGTGTTGGTAAAGAATCTCCTGAACCAAGTAAATATTATTACTTTCCACTTATTTTCTGCTAAACATTAAGCAGCAAGGGTCCAGGTAATCATTATGCAACATCAAACAGCAACAAGATCTATTAATAGAACAAAGGAAATTATGCAATACTGTTACTTGCAGGCAATAATAAGATTATATGGTTTGCGACTTTTACACAGTCTCTCATCCAGAGAAGAAATTTTTTCTCTTAAGATATGCTCTCCATAACATACTACACTGAAAAATATTTAACGGTTTTAATTACATTGCTAAATTTATATGAAGCAAGAGAGGCTGATAATTGCTTATAAAATTCACAATAATAAAAAGTCTGCAGGATTGATACCAATTTGCACAAATATTTCTGATAATTTAGACACGAAGTTAAACAAAAACTTGTGTTGAGCACCAATAATTACCAACTGGTAGATCCCTTGTTGAAAATTCGCTAAAGCACACTTGCAAAATTGCCTGAAGATCCTTGTCAACTGTTTTTTATTACTGTTGACGAAGTTATTACTTTTGGTCTTTTACTCAAGGAAGTTCACGAGCCAAAATTCCTGTTTTGTCAATTTGTAATTTTGTTTAAAAAACTTCACAAGTCTTTTTAGAAATTGCATTGTAACAAAATAATTTTAGATATCAATAGCAATAGTGCAATAACCTACTTATTGTTCTATTGTGATCGCTAATTTGAACTAAACATCTTTTTTTGAATTATTCTATAGCTGGCCATTGACTACCTTTGTTGGAAAGTTTACCTATAGTTTTAAAGATTGGAAAACTCATCTCACTTTACTTTGCGTAGCTCATACATGTTTATAGCCACCCCTTTTTTTATTAATAAATGCTTTGAAAAAGTCTCACAGCATTGATAAACTTTCTGCGCTGTTTGAGAGTTTTCTGAGCCAACATGTTTATCACTGTTGAAACTTTGCCTGTCATACATTGAACATGTCTTGTTCTGCTTATGATTATGTAATATTGAAGAAGGATCAATTAAACTTTGGGAACAAAGAAACTTATTCAATACTGCAATCAGTAAAATTCAGCACTGCTCATGCACAATGACAAGATTATAACAGTTTCTGCTTGTACACTAAATCAAAGACAAATAAGATCCTAAACTCTTATAAAGTTTGTGCTCAATAGCATATACACTTTACAAATATTAAATGAACTTATCATTTTCTGTCTACGCAGTTCTATAATATTCTATTCTGTGCGCGGCTTTATGGTTAGCTAAAAACCAAGCAGATTCAGTGAGTGAGACATGTTGTCAATGAAATGGTAGCTTGTAAACCTCACAGACCCTGCAAATAATTTGTCGAAAATCTACCTAGGCACAAGATTTAAAACTTTATTTGCAACATCAGATAGTCATGCTCACTTTTATTTTATATCACATGGTTTCCACTATGCCCATTTTTTTAAAGACATGCGTACATATTTGCCAATCTAAACAGCTTTCACAATCCATCAACTTACTGCACAGTTGCCAAAGAGTTATGCCATGCGTTTCGAATCGAAAAAGTAAAGTGAACAACAGTTAACGGTAAAGACGAATCACATTTTCAAAATATTTCATATTATTGGATGTTGGTCACATAGATGATTATTATCATAAACAATACTGTCTTAGTAAAATATTGCCGAAGGTTTCACGTTGAAATGTTGTACTTAAAATTTTATTAAATACTTAAAGAATTGGATTGTTACTGTCTATTTTTATTTTTACAAACTTCAATATGAATTAAAAGCCAAACAGGCATAGCAAGTGAAATGTGTTTGAAAGGTTGTATTCTGTTTTACAGATTCTGAAGATAATCTGGCAAATACCTACTTAGCGGACAGCAAATCACCTTTAGTTGCAATATTGTCTTTTAGCTGTACACAAATTATATTATATTTGTATTGCATTAGTGTTGTTGTCTTGTGTATGTGTGCCAATTATAGGCTCAATAGTTTCTATCATGCAAATATTTGAAAGAAAATAAATATATTTTAATACACCTAATAATTTTTGTACAAGAATTGGTAAAAATCCCAAACTAATAGGTTAAATGTCATACACACCCATGATAATAATTCCAAAACCGAAATGAGGATATATTATTACAATGCTATTTCTATTATTTGGTTAATGGGTCCCACTTTGGGTTCACCCACAGTTGAGAGGTTATTTTTTTCATTCAGATTTTAGGCATCTGATCACAACAGCTCTGATATGGTATATGACTGTGCGTTATCTTACAATAATTGGCCAATTCCTCGAATCAATTGTTTCAAATATCACAAGCTTGTGATGAGATTTCTACCATCTGTTTGACATATTGCCCGAACTGGCTTTTACATAGTTTATGACTATGTGCTCTCTTTAAATGACTGATTAGTGTGCCTAAACAACTGTTTGAAATATCATTTGCACCTGTGGTGATATTTTGTCATTAAACTTGAAACATCTCATACCATTTCTATTAGGATTGTTGATGACTGCAAATTCATTCATAAATCTTAAATATATATATAATATATAATTAAAAAAAAAATATATATATACAAAGTTGCAAGGTTATTACATGAGCTTTTTTATAAAGAAAGTTCTCAGGCCAAAGTCTTTGTTTTTGTCTATTTTTAACTTTGTTTGAAAAACTTCGCAAGTATTTTTTATAGATTGCATTATAACAAACTAATTTTAGATTTCAATACAAATAGTGCAATAATTTACCTATGGTGCTATTGTTATTGTCATCGCTAATTTGAACTGAACAGTTTTCGAGAAAAATTCTATAGCCGGCCATTGACTACTTTTGTTGGAACAATTACCTACAGTTTAGTGTTCGAAAAAACCATCTCATTTAACTTTTTGTTGCTCATAGTCACTTTTTTTCTTAATGATTACTTTGAGAAAGTCTCACAACATTGGTAAATAGTAAGTGCCGGCTGATATTTGTCTGAGCCAACGTGTTATCACTTCTCACTATTCGCCTGACATACATTGAGCATGTAGTGTCTTGCTTACAATTATGTAATATCGAAGAACCCCAAGTTAAATTTAGAGAACAAAGAAACTTGTTCAATACTGCTCCTCATCTGCATTAACAAGATTATAACATTTGCTGCTTATACGCCAAATGAAAGACAAATAAGATGTTTACTTCCATGAAGTTTGAGCTCAGTAGCATATACAATTTACAAAATTTGGTAATATGATGGTAGTTACTGAATCTCACAGACACTGCAAACAGTTTGTCAAGAACCTACCCAGGTGCCAGGTTTTAAACTTTATTTGCAACATCACCTAATTAGCCTCAAACAGGAAATATTATATTTGTTTTGCATATCAAAGAAGCAGGAGTTAAATATAGACAACAAAGAAAATTATTCAGTACTGCTGGTCACCTACAAAAACAAGATTATAACATTTGATGCTTTATACACCAAACCAAAGCCCAATGTTTACTCCAAATAAAGTTTGCGCTCGGTAGCATATACAATTTACAAATATTCAATGAATTTATTATTTTCTGCCTACTCCGCTCTCCAGTATTCTATTCTGCGCAAAGCTTTAGGGTTAGCTAAAATGTAAGCAGATTTACCAAGCGAGACATGTTGTAAACATTATGGTGGCTTCAAAATGCCCCATACACTGCAAATAGTTTTCAAGAATCTACCCAGATACCAAGCTTTAAACTTTATTTGCAACATCACCTAGTTAGCCTCAAACAGGAAATATTACATTTGTTTTGAATTAATGATAGTCATGCTCACGTTCATTTCAGATTAATCCACTATGCCCATATTTTTAAGGAAATGCGTACATATTTTCCTATCTAAACAGCTTTCAAAATGCATCAAATCACTGCACAGTTGCCAAAGAGTTATCACATGTATCTTAAATAAAAAAATTAAATAAACAAAAGCTAATGATCAAGACAAATCATATTTTTAAGACATTTCATCTAAATTGAGGTTGTTCCCATAAACTACTATTATCAGACGCTATACTGACATAGGGCAATATTGTCAAATATTTTATTTGAAAATATTATGAAAACAACACGGGTAATATGGAACACAAATTAATTCTTTAATCAAACTATCGAATTTACAAAGAGTTTAACAGTTATATTTTAAAACAAATATTACCAGTCTTTCTTATGAAATTTTTTCAATTTCTCAAGAAAAATTTAGTATTTTGACCATTTATATGTAATTCAACCATGAACAACTTAACCCAGAAGAATATTATGATAGACAGTAGAATTATATCACCCCTAACCATGGCAGGTTTGAAGACATGTATTTACTGATTTGCTCTAGTTTTTAATTTAAATTGCAATTGGAAAAATCTTGTAAACCCAAATTGCCTGATTCTCAAAGTTGATTGTTTGACTATCACACTCACAAAGTTTTTTTTTTCTTTCGCATCACATTAGATAGTTTGGTTGATGAACCGGCTTGCACAGTAAGAACTCTAATAGTGAGTGAGTATTTATTGCAAAGTTATTTTCTAGTGCTGTTGTTTTTCTAATAATTATTTTTAATATTCGTCGTTTTGGTATACCTTCAGTGTTGTTAGAGAATCTCCTGAACCAAGTAGATATTATTACTTTCTACTTATTTTCTGCTAAATGTTCAGCAGCAAGGGTATAGGTAATCATGATGCAAAATCAAACAGCCACAAGGTCAATTAATAGAACAAAGGAAATTATGCAATACGGTTACTTGCAGGCAATAATAAGATTATATGGTTTGCGACTTTTACACAGTCTCTCATACAGAGAAGAATTTTGTGCACTCCATAACATACAAAATTGAAAGATATTTAGTGATTTAAATTACAATGCTAATTTTATATAAAGCAGGAGAGGCTGATAAATGTTTATAAAATTCACAATAATAAAAAGTCTGAAAGAATGATCCCAATTTGCAAAAATATTTCTAATAATTTAGACACAAAATTAAACAAAAACTTCTGTTGAGCACCAATAACGACCAACTGATAGATGAATTTTTGAAAATTCGCCAAAGCACACTTGCAAAATTTCCAGCAGCTCCTTGTTAACTGTTTTTATTACTGCTGACAAAGTTATTACTTTTGCTCTTTTACTCAAGGAAGGTCGCAAGCCAAAATTTCTGTTTTGTCAATTTTTAATTTTGTTTAAAAAACTACACAAGCATTTTTTGGAAATTGCCTCGTAACAAAATAATTTTAGATATCAATTGCAATAGTGCAATAACCTACTTATTGTTCTATTGTTATTGCTAATTTGAACTTAAAATTTTTTTGGAGAATTACTCTATAGCTGGCCGTTGACTAATTTTGTTGGAAAGTGACCTCAAGTTTTAATGATTGGAAAACTCATCTCACTTTACTTTGCGTAACTCATAGCCACTCATTTTTATTAATAATTCCTTTGAAAAAGTCTTGCAGCATTGGTAAACTTTCGGCGCTGTTTGCGATATTTCTGAGCCAACCTGTTTTTAATTGTTGCCACTTTGCCTGTCATACATTGAGCATGTCGTGTTCTGCTGATTATGTAATATTGAAGAAGCATCAAGTAAACTTAAAGAACAAAAAAACTTATTCAATACTTCAATCGGTAAAATTCAGTACTGGTCATGTGCAAAAACAAGATTATAAAATTTTCAGCTTGTACACCAAATCAAAGACAACTAAGATGCTTACTCTCCTAAAATGTGCGCTCAATAGCGTATAAAATTTATAAATATTCCATAAATCTATTATTTTTTGTCCACTCCGTTCTATAGGATTCTTTTCTGTGCAAGGCTTTGTAGTCAGCTAAAAACCAAACAGATTTAGTGAGTGAGGCATGCTCTTAATAAAATCGTAGCTTGTAAATATCAAAGACACTGCAAATAATTTGTCAAAAATCTCCCGTGGCACAAGATTTTAAACTTTATTTACAACATCACCCGGTTTGCCTCAAACAGCAAATATTATAATTGTTTTGCATTAACGATAGTTATGCTCACATTCATTTTCGATCACATGGTTTCCACTATGCCCATATTGATAATGAAATACGTACATATCTGGATATCTAAACAGCTTTCACAATGCATCAAATTACTGCACAGTTGCCATAGGGTTGTGCCATGCATCTTGAATCGAAAATTCAAACTAATGAATGCATTATCATTCACAGTTGTAGTAGTGTTTTTGCAATCAAATTGGTGAAATATTGGCACACATCCACTTTAAGATGGTTGACAAATAAGTGTGCACTTACAACAGTTGATCAACTTTTAAGCTCATCATTCAAATAGAACACACACTTGCTTTGATATTTGTGCCATCAAACTAGAGAGAGTTTACGACAGCCAAAATGCTTTAAAATTATTAGTGACTGTGAGTGAACTTAAAACAATTTGTGATGTGGTATGCACATGTGATAATAGTTCTGTCATCAAATTGAGCGCTTATAAGAATTAGTCAATGTCTTCAAAAAATTGTTTAAAATATCATACACACCTGTGATAATATTTCTACCATCAAAGGGTGGACATATTTTTGCAATGGTGTTGACATTGTTTATGACTGTCTGTGCTCTTTTGGTATAATTGGTCAATGTGCTCAGAAAACTTCTTAAGAAGCATATTCATTGGTGGTTCATATTTTGGCATTAAATTTGGAACATCTTGCAGCGATGGTGTTATGAATGACAATGACTGTTATTTCAAATAAAATAATCAGTCAATGTCCCCAAATCAATGGTTAAAATATTATACACACCTGTGAGAATAATTTTACCATCAAATTGGGGACATATTGTTGCAATGGTGTTGACATATTCTGTGACTGACTGTGTTCTTTTGTTATAATTGGTCAATTTGCTCAGAAAACATCTTAAGAAGCATATTCATTGGGGGGTTCATATTTTAGCATTAAATTTGGAACATCTTGCAGCAATGGTGTTATGAATGACCTTGACTGTTATTTCAAATAAAAAAATCAGTCAATGTTCCCAAATCAATGGTTAAAATATTATACACACCTGTGAGAATAATTTTACCATCAAATTGGGGACATATTGTTGCAATGGTGTTGACATTGTCTATGACTGACTGTGTTATTTTGTTATAATTGGTCAATGTGCTCAGAAAACTTGTTAAGAAGCATATTCATTGGGGGGTTGATATTTTAGCATTAAATTTGGAACATCTTGCAGCGATGGTGTTATGAATGATCAAGACTGTGATTTCAAACAAAACAATCAGTCAATGTCCCCAAATCAATGGTTAAAATATTATACACACCTGTGAGAATAATTTTACCATCAAATTGGGGACATATTGTTGCAATGGTGTTGACATATTCTATGACTGACTGTGTTCTTTTGTTATAATTGGTCAATTTGCTCAGAAAACTTCTTAAGAAGCATATTCATTGGGGGGGTTCATATTTTAGCATTAAATTTGGAACATCTTGCAGCGATGGTGTTATGAATGATCAAGACTGTGATTTCAAATAAAAATATCAGTCAATGTCCCCAAATTAATGGTTAAAATATCATACACACCTGTGAGAATAATTTTACCATCAAATTGGGGACATATTGTTGCAATGGTGTTGACATTGTTTATGACTGTCTGTGCTCTTTTGGTATAATTGGTCAATGTGCTCAGAAAACTTCTTAAGAAGCATATTCATTGGGGGTTCATATTTTGGCATTAAATTTGGAACATCTTGCAGCGATGGTGTTATGAATGACCATGACTGTTATTTCAAATAAAAAAATTAGTCAATGTCCCCAAATTAATGGTTAAAATATCATACACACCTGTGAGAATAATTTTACCATCAAATTGGGGACATATTGTTGCAATGGTGTTGATATTGTCTATGACTGACTGTGTTATTTTGTTATAATTGGTCAATGTGCTCAGAAAACTTCTTAAAAGCATATTCATTGGGGGTTCATATTTTGACATTAAATTTGGAACATCTTGCAGCGATGGTGTTATAAATGACCTTGACTGTTATTTCAAATAAAATAATCAGTCAATGTCCCCAAATTAATGGTTAAAATATTATACACACCTGTGAGAATAATTTAACCATCAAATTGGGGACATATTGTTGCAATGGTGTTGACATATTCTATGACTGACTGTGTTCTTTTGTTATAATTGGTCAATTTGCTCAGAAAACTTGTTAAGAAGCATATTCATTGGGGGGTTCATATTTTAGCATTAAATTTGGAACATCTTGCAGCGATGGTGTTATGAATGATCAAGACTGTGATTTCAAATAAAACAATCAGTCAATGTCCCCAAATCAATGGTTAAAATATTATACACACCTGTGAGAATAATTTTACCATCAAATTGGGGACATATTGTTGCAATGGTGTTGACATATTCTGTGACTGACTGTGTTCTTTTGTTATAATTGGTCAATTTGCTCAGAAAACTTCTTAAGAAGCATATTCATTGGGGGGTTCATATTTTAGCATTAAATTTGGAACATCTTGCAGCAATGGTGTTATGAATGACCTTGACTGTTATTTCAAATAAAAAAATCAGTCAATGTTCCCAAATCAATGGTTAAAATATTATACACACCTGTGAGAATACTTTTACCATCAAATTGGGGACATATTGTTGCAATGGTGTTGACATTGTCTATGACTGACTGTGTTATTTTGTTATAATTGGTCAATGTGCTCAGAAAACTTGTTAAGAAGCATATTCATTGGGGGGTTGATATTTTAGCATTAAATTTGGAACATCTTGCAGCGATGGTGTTATGAATGATCAAGACTGTGATTTCAAACAAAACAATCAGTCAATGTCCCCAAATCAATGGTTAAAATATTATACACACTTGTGAGAATAATTTTACCATCAAATTGGGGACATATTGTTGCAATGGTGTTGACATATTCTATGACTGACTGTGTTCTTTTGTTATAATTGGTCAATTTGCTCAGAAAACTTCTTAAGAAGCATATTCATTGGGGGGTTCATATTTTAGCATTAAATTTGGAACATCTTGCAGCGATGGTGTTATGAATGACCTTGACTGTTATTTCAAATAAAAAAATCAGTCGATGTCCCCAAATTAATGGTTAAAATATCATACACACCTGTGAGAATAATTTTACCATCAAATTGGGGACATATTGTTGCAATGGTGTTGACATATTCTATGACTGACTGTGTTCTTTTGTTATGATTGGTCAATTTGCTCAGAAAACTTCTTAAGAAGCATATTCATTGGGGGTTCATATTTTAGCATTAAATTTGGAACATCTTGCAGCAATGGTGTTATGAATGACCTTGACTGTTATTTCAAATAAAATAATCGGTCAATGTCCCCAAATTAATGGTTGAAATATTATACACACTTGTGAGAATAATTTAACCATCAAATTGGGGACATATTGTTGCAATGGTGTTGACATTGTCTATGACTGACTGTGTTATTTTGTTATAATTGGTCAATTTGCTCAGAAAACTTCTTAAGAAGCATATTCATTGGGGGTTCATATTTTAGCATTAAATTTGGAACATCTTGCAGCAATGGTGTTATGAATGACCTTGACTGTTATTTCAAATAAAATAATCGGTCAATGTCCCCAAATTAATGGTTGAAATATTATACACACTTGTGAGAATAATTTAACCATCAAATTGGGGACATATTGTTGCAATGGTGTTGACATTGTCTATGACTGACTGTGTTATTTTGTTATAATTGGTCAATTTGCTCAGAAAACTTCTTAAGAAGCATATTCATTGGGGGTTCATATTTTAGCATTAAATTTGGAACATCTTGCAGCAATGGTGTTATGAATGACCTTGACTGTTATTTCAAATAAAAATTTCAGTCAATGTTCCCAAATCAATGGTTAAAATATTATACACACCTGTGAGAATAATTTTACCATCAAATTGGGGACATATTGTTGCAATGGTGTTGACATTGTCTATGACTGACTGTGTTATTTTGTTATAATTGGTCAATGTGCTCAGAAAACTTGTTAAGAAGCATATTCATTGGGGGTTCATATTTTAGCATTAAATTTGGAACATCTTGCAGCGATGGTGTTATGAATGATCAAGACTGTGATTTCAAATAAAACAATCAGTCAATGTCCTCGAATCAATGGTTAAAATATTATACACACCTGTGAGAATAATTTTACCATCAAATTGGGGACATATTGTTGCAATGGTGTTGACATATTCTATGACTGACTGTGTTCTTTTGTTATAATTGGTCAATTTGCTCAGAAAACTTCTTAAGAAGCATATTCATTGGGGGGTTCATATTTTAGCATTAAATTTGGAACATCTTGCAGCGATGGTGTTATGAATGACCTTGACTGTTATTTCAAATAAAAAAATCAGTCAATGTCCCCAAATTAATGGTTAAAATATCATACACACCTGTGAGAATAATTTTACCATCAAATTGGGGACATATTGTTGCAATGGTGTTGACATATTCTATGAATGACTGTGTTCTTTTGTTATGATTGGTCAATGTGCTCAGAAAACATCTTAAAAAGCATATTCATTGGGGATTCATATTTTGGCATTAAATTTGGAACGTCTTGCAGCGATGGTGTTATGAATGATCATGACTGTGATTTCAAATAAAAAAAATCAGTCAATGTCCCCGAATCAATGGTTAAAATATTATACACACCTGTGAGAATAATTTTACCATCAAATTGGGGACATATTGTTGCAATGGTGTTGACATATTCTGTGACTGACTGTGTTCTTTTGTTATAATTGGTCAATTTGCTCAGAAAACTTCTTAAGAAGCATAATCATTGGGGGGTTCATATTTTAGCATTAAATTTGGAACATCTTGCAGCAATGGTATTATGAATGACCTTGACTGTTATTTCAAATAAAAAAATCAGTAAATGTTCCCAAATCAATGGTTAAAATATTATACACACCTGTGAGAATAATTTTACCATCAAATTGGGGCATATTGTTGCAATGGTGTTGACATTGTTTATGACTGTCTGTGCTCTTTTAGTATAATTGGTCAATGTGCTCAGAAAACTTCTTAAGAAGCATATTCATTGGGGGTTCATATTTTGGCATTAAATTTGGAACATCTTGCAGCGATGGTGTTATGAATGACCATGACTGTTATTTCAAATAAAAAAATTAGTCAATGTCCCCAAATTAATGGTTAAAATATCATACACACCTGTGAGAATAATTTTACCATCAAATTGGGGACATATTGTTGCAATGGTGTTGATATTGTCTATGACTGACTGTGTTATTTTGTTATAATTGGTCAATGTGCTCAGAAAACTTCTTAAAAGCATATTCATTGGGGGTTCATATTTTGACATTAAATTTGGAACATCTTGCAGCGATGGTGTTATAAATGACCTTGACTGTTATTTCAAATAAAATAATCAGTCAATGTCCCCAAATTAATGGTTAAAATATTATACACACCTGTGAGAATAATTTAACCATCAAATTGGGGACATATTGTTGCAATGGTGTTGACATATTCTATGACTGACTGTGTTCTTTTGTTATAATTGATCAATTTGCTCAGAAAACTTGTTAAGAAGCATATTCATTGGGAGGTTCATATTTTAGCATTAAATTTGGAACATCTTGCAGCGATGGTGTTATGAATGATCAAGACTGTGATTTCAAATAAAACAATCAGTCAATGTCCCCAAATCAATGGTTAAAATATTATACACACCTGTGAGAATAATTTTACCATCAAATTGGGGACATATTGTTGCAATGGTGTTGACATATTCTGTGACTGACTGTGTTCTTTTGTTATAATTGGTCAATTTGCTCAGAAAACTTCTTAAGAAGCATATTCATTAGGGGGTTCATATTTTAGCATTAAATTTGGAACATCTTGCAGCAATGGTGTTATGAATGACCTTGACTGTTATTTCAAATAAAAAAATCAGTCAATGTTCCCAAATCAATGGTTAAAATATTATACACACCTGTGAGAATACTTTTACCATCAAATTGGGGACATATTGTTGCAATGGTGTTGACATTGTCTATGACTGACTGTGTTATTTTGTTATAATTGGTCAATGTGCTCAGAAAACTTGTTAAGAAGCATATTCATTGGGGGGTTGATATTTTAGCATTAAATTTGGAACATCTTGCAGCGATGGTGTTATGAATGATCAAGACTGTGATTTCAAACAAAACAATCAGTCAATGTCCCCAAATCAATGGTTAAAATATTATACACACTTGTGAGAATAATTTTACCATCAAATTGGGGACATATTGTTGCAATGGTGTTGACATATTCTATGACTGACTGTGTTCTTTTGTTATAATTGGTCAATTTGCTCAGAAAACTTCTTAAGAAGCATATTCATTGGGGGGTTCATATTTTAGCATTAAATTTGGAACATCTTGCAGCGATGGTGTTATGAATGACCTTGACTGTTATTTCAAATAAAAAAATCAGTCGATGTCCCCAAATTAATGGTTAAAATATCATACACACCTGTGAGAATAATTTTACCATCAAATTGGGGACATATTGTTGCAATGGTGTTGACATATTCTATGAATGACTGTGTTCTTTTGTTATGATTGGTCAATTTGCTCAGAAAACTTCTTAAAAAGCATATTCATTGGGGGTTCATATTTTAGCATTAAATTTGGAACATCTTGCAGCAATGGTGTTATGAATGACCTTGACTGTTATTTCAAATAAAATAATCGGTCAATGTCCCCAAATTAATGGTTGAAATATTATACACACTTGTGAGAATAATTTAACCATCAAATTGGGGACATATTGTTGCAATGGTGTTGACATTGTCTATGACTGACTGTGTTATTTTGTTATAATTGGTCAATTTGCTCAGAAAACTTCTTAAGAAGCATATTCATTGGGGGTTCATATTTTAGCATTAAATTTGGAACATCTTGCAGCAATGGTGTTATGAATGACCTTGACTGTTATTTCAAATAAAAATTTCAGTCAATGTTCCCAAATCAATGGTTAAAATATTATACACACCTGTGAGAATAATTTTACCATCAAATTGGGGACATATTGTTGCAATGGTGTTGACATTGTCTATGACTGACTGTGTTATTTTGTTATAATTGGTCAATGTGCTCAGAAAACTTGTTAAGAAGCATATTCATTGGGGGGTTGATATTTTAGCATTAAATTTGGAACATCTTGCAGCGATGGTGTTATGAATGATCAAGACTGTGATTTCAAATAAAACAATCAGTCAATGTCCTCGAATCAATGGTTAAAATATTATACACACCTGTGAGAATAATTTTACCATCAAATTGGGGACATAATGTTGCAATGGTGTTGACATATTCTATGACTGACTGTGCTCTTTTGTTATAATTGGTCAATTTGCTCAGAAAACTTCTTAAGAAGCATATTTATTGGGGGGTTCATATTTTAGCATTAAATTTGGAACATCTTGCAGCGATGGTGTTATGAATGACCATGACTGTTATTTCAAATAAAAAAATCAGTCAATGTCCCCAAATTAATGGTTAAAATATCATACACACCTGTGAGAATAATTTTACCATCAAATTGGGGACATATTGTTGCAATGGTGTTGACATATTCTATGAATGACTGTGTTCTTTTGTTATGATTGGTCAATGTGCTCAGAAAACATCTTAAAAAGCATATTCATTGGGGATTCATATTTTGGCATTAAATTTGGAACGACTTGCAGCGATGGTGTTATGAATGATCATGACTGTGATTTCAAATAAAAAAAATCAGTCAATGTCCCCGAATCAATAGTTAAAATATTATACACACCTGTGAGAAGAATTTTACCATCAAATTGGGGACATATTGTTGCAATGGTGTTGACATATTCTGTGACTGACTGTGTTCTTTTGTTATAATTGGTAAATTTGCTCAGAAAACTTCTTAAGAAGCATATTCATTGGGGGGTTCATATTTTAGCATTAAATTTGGAACATCTTGCAGCAATGGTATTATGAATGACCTTGACTGTTATTTCAAATAAAAAAATCAGTAAATGTTCCCAAATCAATGGTTAAATTGTTATACACACCTGTGAGAATAATTTTACCATCAAATTGGGGCATATTGTTGCAATGGTGTTGACATTGTCTATGACTGACTGTGTTATTTTGTTATAATTGGTCAATGTGCTCAGAAAACTTCTTAAGAAGCATATTCATTGGGGGTTCATATTTTAGCATTAAATTTGGAACATCTTGCAGCAATGGTGTTATGAATGACCTTGACTGTTATTTCAAATAAAAAAATCAGTCAATGTTCCCAAATCAATGGTTAAAATATTATACACACCTGTGAGAATAATTTTACCATCAAATTGGGGACATATTGTTGCAATGGTGTTGACATATTCTATGACTGACTGTGTTATTTTGTTATAATTGGTCAATGTGCTCAGAAAACTTGTTAAGAAGCATATTCATTGGGGGGTTGATATTTTAGCATTAAATTTGGAACATCTTGCAGCGATGGTGTTATGAATGATCAAGACTGTGATTTCAAACAAAACAATCAGTCAATGTCCCCAAATCAATGGTTAAAATATTATACACACCTGTGAGAATAATTTTACCATCAAATTGGGGACATATTGTTGCAATGGTGTTGACATATTCTATGACTGACTGTGTTCTTTTGTTATGATTGGTCAATGTGCTCAGAAAACATCTTAAAAAGCATATTCATTGGGGATTCATATTTTAGCATTAAATTTGGAACATCTTGCAGCGATGGTGTTATGAATGATCATGACTGTGATTTCAAATAAAAAAATCAGTCGATGTCCCCGAATCAATGGTTAAAATATTATACACACCTGTGAGAATAATTTTACCATCAAATTGGGGACATAATGTTGCAATGGTGTTGACATATTCTATGACTGACTGTGTTCTTTTGTTATAATTGGTCAATTTGCTCAGAAAACTTCTTAAGAAGCATATTTATTGGGGGGTTCATATTTTAGCATTAAATTTGGAACATCTTGCAGCGATGGTGTTATGAATGACCATGACTGTTATTTCAAATAAAAAAATCAGTCAATGTCCCCAAATTAATGGTTAAAATATCATACACACCTGTGAGAATAATTTTACCATCAAATTGGGGACATATTGTTGCAATGGTGTTGACATATTCTATGAATGACTGTGTTCTTTTGTTATGATTGGTCAATGTGCTCAGAAAACATCTTAAAAAGCATATTCATTGGGGATTCATATTTTGGCATTAAATTTGGAACGTCTTGCAGCGATGGTGTTATGAATGATCATGACTGCGATTTCAAATAAAAAAAATCAGTCAATGTCCCCGAATCAATAGTTAAAATATTATACACACCTGTGAGAAGAATTTTACCATCAAATTGGGGACATATTGTTGCAATGGTGTTGACATATTCTGTGACTGACTGTGTTCTTTTGTTATAATTGGTAAATTTGCTCAGAAAACTTCTTAAGAAGCATATTCATTGGGGGGTTCATATTTTAGCATTAAATTTGGAACATCTTGCAGCAATGGTATTATGAATGACCTTGACCGTTATTTCAAATAAAAAAATCAGTAAATGTTCCCAAATCAATGGTTAAATTATTATACACACCTGTGAGAATAATTTTACCATCAAATTGGGGCATATTGTTGCAATGGTGTTGACATTGTCTATGACTGACTGTGTTATTTTGTTATAATTGGTCAATGTGCTCAGAAAACTTCTTAAGAAGCATATTCATTGGGGGTTCATATTTTAGCATTAAATTTGGAACATCTTGCAGCAATGGTGTTATGAATGACCTTGACTGTTATTTCAAATAAAAAAATCAGTCAATGTTCCCAAATCAATGGTTAAAATATTATACACACCTGTGAGAATAATTTTACCATCAAATTGGGGACATATTGTTGCAATGGTGTTGACATATTCTATGACTGACTGTGTTATTTTGTTATAATTGGTCAATGTGCTCAGAAAACTTGTTAAGAAGCATATTCATTGGGGGGTTGATATTTTAGCATTAAATTTGGAACATCTTGCAGCGATGGTGTTATGAATGATCAAGACTGTGATTTCAAACAAAACAATCAGTCAATGTCCCCAAATCAATGGTTAAAATATTATACACACCTGTGAGAATAATTTTACCATCAAATTGGGGACATATTGTTGCAATGGTGTTGACATATTCTATGACTGACTGTGTTCTTTTGTTATGATTGGTCAATGTGCTCAGAAAACATCTTAAAAAGCATATTCATTGGGGATTCATATTTTAGCATTAAATTTGGAACATCTTGCAGCGATGGTGTTATGAATGATCATGACTGTGATTTCAAATAAAAAAATCAGTCGATGTTCCCAAATCAATGGTTAAAATATTATACACACCTGTGAGAATAATTTTACCATCAAATTGGGGACATATTGTTGCAATGGTGTTGACATATTCTATGACTGACTGTGTTCTTTTGTTATAATTGGTCAATTTGCTCAGAAAACTTCTTAAGAAGCATATTCATTGGGGGTTCATATTTTAGCATTAAATTTGGAACATCTTGCAGCAATGGTGTTATGAATGACCTTGACTGTTATTTCAAATAAAAAAATCAGTCAATGTTCCCAAATCAATGGTTAAAATATTATACACACCTGTGAGAATAATTTTACCATCAAATTGGGGCATATTGTTGCAATGGTGTTGACATTGTCTATGACTGACTGTGTTATTTTGTTATAATTGGTCAATGTGCTCAGAAAACTTCTTAAGAAGCATATTCATTGGGGGTTCATATTTTAGCATTAAATTTGGAACATCTTGCAGCAATGGTGTTATGAATGACCTTGACTGTTATTTCAAATAAAAAAATCAGTCAATGTTCCAAAATCAATGGTTAAAATATTATACACACCTGTGAGAATAATTTTACCATCAAATTGGGGACATATTGTTGCAATGGTGTTGACATATTCTATGACTGACTGTGTTATTTTGTTATAATTGGTCAATGTGCTCAGAAAACTAGTTAAGAAGCATATTCATTGGGGGGTTGATATTTTAGCATTAAATTTGGAACATCTTGCAGCGATGGTGTTATGAATGATCAAGACTGTGATTTCAAACAAAACAATCAGTCAATGTCCCCAAATCAATGGTTAAAATATTATACACACCTGTGAGAATAATTTTACCATCAAATTGGAGACATATTGTTGCAATGGTGTTGACATTGTCTATGACTGACTGTGTTCTTTTGTTATAATTGGTCAATTTGATCAGAAAACCTCTTAAGAAGCATATTCATTGGGGGGTTCATATTTTAGCATTAAATTTGGAACATATTGCAGCGATGGTGTTATGAGTGACCTTGACTGTTATTTCAAATAAAAAAATCAGTCAATGTCCCCAAATTAATGGTTAAAATATTATACACACCTGTGAGAAAAATTTAACCATCAATTTGGGGACATATTGTTGCAATGGTGTTGACATATTCTATGACTGACTGTGTTCTTTTGTTATAATTGGTCAATTTGCTCAGAAAACTTCTTAAGAAGCATATTCATTGGGGGGTTCATATTTTAGCATTAAATTTGGAACATCTTGCAGCGATGGTGTTATGAATGATCAAGACTGTGATTTCAAATAAAACAATCAGTCAATGTCCCCAAATCAATGGTTAAAATATTATACACACCTGTGAGAATAATTTTACCATCAAATTGGGGACATATTGTTGCAATGGTGTTGACATATTCTGTGACTGACTGTGTTCTTTTGTTATAATTGGTCAATTTGCTCAGAAAACATCTTAAGAAGCATATTCATTGGGGGGTTCATATTTTAGCATTAAATTTGGAACATCTTGCAGCAATGGTGTTATGAATGACCTTGACTGTTATTTCAAATAAAAAAATCAGTCAATGTTCCCAAATCAATGGTTAAAATATTATACACACCTGTGAGAATAATTTTACCATCAAATTGGGGACATATTGTTGCAATGGTGTTGACATTGTCTATGACTGACTGTGTTATTTTGTTATAATTGGTCAATGTGCTCAGAAAACTTGTTAAGAAGCATATTCATTGGGGGGTTGATATTTTAGCATTAAGTTTGGAACATCTTGCAGCGATGGTGTTATGAATGATCAAGACTGTGATTTCAAACAAAACCATCAGTCAATGTCCCCAAATCAATGGTTAAAATATTATACACACCTGTGAGAATAATTTTACCATCAAATTGGGGACATATTGTTGCAATGGTGTTGACATATTCTATGACTGACTGTGTTCTTTTGTTATAATTGGTCAATTTGCTCAGAAAACTTCTTAAGAAGCATATTCATTGGGGGGTTCATATTTTAGCATTAAATTTGGAACATCTTGCAGCGATGGTGTTATGAATGATCAAGACTGTGATTTCAAATAAAAATATCAGTCAATGTCCCCAAATTAATGGTTAAAATATCATACACACCTGTGAGAATAATTTTACCATCAAATTGGGGACATATTGTTGCAATGGTGTTGACATTGTTTATGACTGTCTGTGCTCTTTTGGTATAATTGGTCAATGTGCTCAGAAAACTTCTTAAGAAGCATATTCATTGGGGGTTCATATTTTGGCATTAAATTTGGAACATCTTGCAGCGATGGTGTTATGAATGACCATGACTGTTATTTCAAATAAAAAAATTAGTCAATGTCCCCAAATTAATGGTTAAAATATCATACACACCTGTGAGAATAATTTTACCATCAAATTGGGGACATATTGTTGCAATGGTGTTGATATTGTCTATGACTGACTGTGTTATTTTGTTATAATTCGTCAATGTGCTCAGAAAACTTCTTAAAAGCATATTCATTGGGGGTTCATATTTTGACATTAAATTTGGAACATCTTGCAGCGATGGTGTTATAAATGACCTTGACTGTTATTTCAAATAAAATAATCAGTCAATGTCCCCAAATTAATGGTTAAAATATTATACACACCTGTGAGAATAATTTAACCATCAAATTGGGGACATATTGTTGCAATGGTGTTGACATATTCTATGACTGACTGTGTTCTTTTGTTATGATTGGTCAATTTGCTCAGAAAACTTGTTAAGAAGCATATTCATTGGGGGGTTCATATTTTAGCATTAAATTTGGAACATCTTGCAGCAATGGTGTTATGAATGACCTTGACTGTTATTTCAAATAAAAAAATCAGTCAATGTTCCCAAATCAATGGTTAAAATATTATACACACCTGTGAGAATACTTTTACCATCAAATTGGGGACATATTGTTGCAATGGTGTTGACATATTCTGTGACTGACTGTGTTCTTTTGTTATAATTGGTCAATTTGCTCAGAAAACTTCTTAAGAAGCATATTCATTGGGGGGGGTTCATATTTTAGCATTAAATTTGGAACATCTTGCAGCAATGGTGTTATGAATGACCTTGACTGTTATTTCAAATAAAAAAATCAGTCAATGTTCCCAAATCAATGGTTAAAATATTATACACACCTGTGAGAATACTTTTACCATCAAATTGGGGACATATTGTTGCAATGGTGTTGACATTGTCTATGACTGACTGTGTTATTTTGTTATAATTGGTCAATGTGCTCAGAAAACTTGTTAAGAAGCATATTCATTGGGGGGTTGATATTTTAGCATTAAATTTGGAACATCTTGCAGCGATGGTGTTATGAATGATCAAGACTGTGATTTCAAACAAAACAATCAGTCAATGTCCCCAAATCAATGGTTAAAATATTATACACACTTGTGAGAATAATTTTACCATCAAATTGGGGACATATTGTTGCAATGGTGTTGACATATTCTATGACTGACTGTGTTCTTTTGTTATAATTGGTCAATTTGCTCAGAAAACTTCTTAAGAAGCATATTCATTGGGGGGTTCATATTTTAGCATTAAATTTGGAACATCTTGCAGCGATGGTGTTATGAATGACCTTGACTGTTATTTCAAATAAAAAAATCAGTCGATGTCCCCAAATTAATGGTTAAAATATCATACACACCTGTGAGAATAATTTTACCATCAAATTGGGGACATATTGTTGCAATGGTGTTGACATATTCTATGACTGACTGTGTTCTTTTGTTATGATTGGTCAATGTGCTCAGAAAACATCTTAAAAAGCATATTCATTGGGGGTTCATATTTTGACATTAAATTTGGAACATCTTGCAGCGATGGTGTTATAAATGACCTTGACTGTTATTTCAAATAAAATAATCGGTCAATGTCCCCAAATTAATGGTTGAAATATTATACACACTGGTGAGAATAATTTAACCATCAAATTGGGGACATATTGTTGCAATGGTGTTGACATTGTCTATGACTGACTGTGTTATTTTGTTATAATTGGTCAATTTGCTCAGAAAACTTCTTAAGAAGCATATTCATTGGGGGTTCATATTTTAGCATTAAATTTGGAACATCTTGCAGCAATGGTGTTATGAATGACCTTGACTTTTATTTCAAATAAAAATTTCAGTCAATGTTCCCAAATCAATGGTTAAAATATTATACACACCTGTGAGAATAATTTTACCATCAAATTGGGGACATATTGTTGCAATGGTGTTGACATTGTCTATGACTGACTGTGTTATTTTGTTATAATTGGTCAATGTGCTCAGAAAACTTGTTAAGAAGCATATTCATTGGGGGGTTGATATTTTAGCATTAAATTTGGAACATCTTGCAGCGATGGTGTTATGAATGATCAAGACTGTGATTTCAAATAAAACAATCAGTCAATGTCCTCGAATCAATGGTTAAAATATTATACACACC